>NC_086450.1:11659407-11959407 GCF_028390025.1 Pseudophryne corroboree | reverse complement strand
ATGTTATTAGCCTTGGCTTCGGTTAGGCGAGTGTCGGAATTGGCGGCTTTGTCTCATAAAAGCCCCTATCTGGTTTTCCATATGGATAGGGCGGAATTGCGGACCCGTCCTCAATTCTTACCTAAGGTGGTGTCATCTTTTCATATGAACCAACCTATTGTGGTGCCTGTGGCTACACGAGATTTGGAGGATTCCAAGTCCCTTGATGTAGTCAGGGCTTTGAAAATTTACGGACCAGAACGGCTAGAGTCGGGAAAACAGAAGCACTGTTTGTCCTATATGCAGCCAACAAGGTTGGTGCCCCTGCTTCGAAGCAGACTATTGCTTGCTGGATCTGTAACACGATTCAGCAGGCGCATTCTACGGCTGGATTGCCGTTACCAAAATCGGTCAAGGCCCATTCCACTAGGAAAGTGGGCTCGTCTTGGGCGGCTGCCCGAGGGGTCTCGGCACGGCAACTGTGCCGAGCTGCTACTTGGTCGGGTTCAAACACCTTTGCAAAGTTCTATAAGTTTGATACCCTGGCTGAGGAGGACCTAAGGTTTGCTCATTCGGTGCTGTAGAGTCATCCGCACTCCCCCGCCCGTTTGGGAGCTTTGGTATAATCCCCATGGTCCTTACGGAGTCCCTAGCATCCTCTAGGACGTTAGAGAAAATAAGATTTTAAACCTACCGGTAAATCTTTTTCTCGTAGTCCGTAGAGGATGCTGGGCGCCCGTCCCAAGTGCGGACTACTTCTGCGAGACTTGTATATAGTTTTGCTTACATAAGGGTTATGTTATAGTTTCATCAGGTTGGACTGATGCTACGTTGTTGTTTCATACTGTTAACTGTTTCATAGATACACAAGTTATACGGTGTGATTGGTGTGGCTGGTATGAATCTTGCCCTTGGATTAACAAAAATCCTTTCCTCGTACTGTCCGTCTCCTCTGTGCACAGTTTCTCTAACTGAGGTCTAGAGGAGGGGCATAGAGGGAGGAGCCTGTGCACACCCAGACCTAAAGTCTTTCTTAAAGTGCCCATGTCTCCTGCGGAACCCGTCTATCCCCATGGTCCTTACGGAGTCCCCAGCATCCTCTACGGACTACGAGAAAAAGATTTACCGGTAGGTTTAAAATCTTTTCTCTGACGTCCTAGTGGATGCTGGGACTCCGTAAGGACCATGGGGAATAGCGGCTCCGCAGGAGACAGGGCACAAAATAAAAGCTTAAGGATCAGGTGGTGTGCACTGGCTCCTCCCCCTATGACCCTCCTCCAAGCCTCAGTTAGATTTTTGTGCCCGGCCGAGAAGGGTGCAATCTAGGTGGCTCTCCTGAGCTGCTTAGAATAAAAGTTTAGTTTAGGTTTTTTTATTTTCAGTGAGTCCTGCTGGCAACAGGCTCACTGCATCGT
Organism: Pseudophryne corroboree; assembly: GCF_028390025.1. NCBI lineage: Eukaryota > Metazoa > Chordata > Amphibia > Anura > Myobatrachidae > Pseudophryne > Pseudophryne corroboree. The sequence goes on along the minus strand of NC_086450.1, from coordinate 11,958,013 downwards.
GGGACTAAGGGGAGAAGAAACGGACTCACCTGAGTGCAGAGTGGATCGGGTTTCTTAGGCTACTGGACATTAGCTCCAGAGGGACGATCACAGGTTCAGCCTGGATGGGTCACCGGAGCCGCGCCGCCGTCCCCCTTACAGAGCCAGAAGAGACGAAGAGGTCCGGTGAAATCGGCGGCAGAAGACATCCTGTCTTCAGACTAAGGTAGCGCACAGCACCGCAGCTGTGCGCCATTGCTCTCAGCACACTTCACACTCCGGTCACTGAGGGTGCAGGGCGCTGGGGGGGAGCGCCCTGAGACGCAATATAACAGTATATACCTTAGGTGGCAAAAAGAATACATCACATATAGCTCCTGGGCTATATGGATGTATTTTAACCCCTGCCATTTTTACACAAAAAAGTGGGAGATAAGGACGTCGTGAAGGGGCGGAGCCTATCTCCTCAGCACACAAGCGCCATTTTCCCTCACAGCTCCGCTGGAAGGACGGCTCCCTGACTCTCCCCTGCAGTCCTGCTTCAGAATCAGGGTAAAAAAGAGAAGGGGGGGCATTTTTGGCAGCAAATAACGATAATAACAGCAGCTATAAGGGAATAACACTTATATAAGGTTATCCCTGTATATATATATAGCGCTGGGTGTGTGCTGGCAGACTCTCCCTCTGTCTCTCCAAAGGGCTAAGTGGGGTCCTGTCCTCTATCAGAGCATTCCCGGTGTGTGTGCTGTGTGTCGGTACGCGTGTGTCGACATGTATGAGGAGGAAAATGATGTGGAGGCGGAGCAGTTGCCTGTGTTGGTGATGTCACCCCCTAGGGAGTCGACACCTGACTGGATGATTGTATTTAAACAATTAAGTGATAATGTCAGCAATTTGCAAAAAACTGTTGACGACATGAGACAGCCGGCAAATCAATTAGTGCCTGTCCAGGCGTCTCAGACACCGTCAGGGGCGTTAAAACGCCCGTTACCTCAGTGGGTCGACACAGACCCTGACACAGATACTGAGTCTAGTGTCGACGGTGACGAGACAAACGTAATGTCCAGTAGTGCCACACGTTACATGATCACGGCAATGAAAGAGGCATTGAACCTTTCTGACACTACAAGTACCACAAAGAAGGGTATTATGTGGGGTGTGAAAAAACTACCAATAGTTTTTCCTGAGTCAGAGGAAATAAATGAGGTGTGTGATAAAGCGTGGGTTTCCCCCGATAAAAAACAGCTAATTTCTAAAAAATTATTAGCATTATATCCCTTCCCGCCAGAGGTTAGGGCGCGTTGGGAAACACCCCCTAGGGTAGATAAGGCGCTCACACGTTTATCTAAACAAGTAGCGTTACCGTCTCCTGATACGGCCACCCTCAAAGAACCAGCTGATAGAAGGCTGGAAAATATCCTAAAAAGTATATACACACATACTGGTGTTATACTGCGACCAGCAATCGCCTCAGCCTGGATGTGCAGTGCTGGAGTCGCATGGTCGGATTCCCTGACTGAGAATATTGATACCCTGGATAGGGACAATATTTTGTTAACTATAGAACATTTAAAGGATGCATTACTATATATGCGTGATGCACAGAGGGATATTTGCACCCTGGCATCAAGAGTAAGTGCTATGTCCATCTCTGCCAGAAGAGCGTTATGGACGCGACAGTGGTCAGGGGATGCGGATTCCAAACGGCACATGGAAGTATTGCCGTATAAAGGGGAGGAGTTATTTGGGGCTGGTCTATCGGACCTGGTGGCCACGGCAACGGCTGGAAAATCCACCTTTTTACCCCAGGTCACTTCACATCAGCAGAAAAAGACACCGTCTTTTCAAACTCAGTCCTTTCGTTCCCATAAGTACAAGCGAGCAAAAGGCCACTCCTTTCTGCCCCGGGGCAGAGGAAGAGGAAAAAGACTGCACCATGCAGCCGCTTCCCAGGAGCAGAAGCCCTCCCCTGCTTCTGCCAAGTCTTCAGCATGACGCTGGGGCTTTACAAGCAGACTCAGATATGGTGGGGGCCCGTCTCAAGAATTTCAACGCGCAGTGGGCTCACTCGCAAGTGGATCCCTGGATTCTACAGGTAGTATCGCAGGGGTACAAACTGGAATTCGAGGCGTTTCCCCCTCGTCGGTTCCTGAAGTCTGCTTTACCAAAGTCTCCCTCCGACAGGGAGGCAGTTTTGGAAGCCATTCACAAGCTGTATTCCCAGCAGGTGATAATCAAGGTACCCCTCCTGCAACAAGGAAAGGGGTATTATTCCACGCTGTTTGTGGTACCGAAGCCGGACGGCTCGGTGAGACCAATTTTAAATCTGAAATCCTTGAACACTTACATAAAAAGGTTCAAATTCAAGATGGAGTCACTCAGAGCAGTGATAGCGAACCTGGAAGAAGGGGACTATATGGTGTCTCTGGACATCAAAGATGCTTATCTCCACGTCCCAATATACCCTTCTCACCAAGGGTACCTCAGGTTTGTAGTACAAAACTGTCATTATCAGTTTCAGACGCTGCCGTTTGGATTGTCCACGGCACCTCGGGTCTTTACCAAGGTAATGGCCGAAATGATGATTCTTCTACGAAGAAAAGGCATTTTAATTATCCCTTACTTGGACGATCTCCTGATAAGGGCAAGATCCAGGGAACAGTTAGAAGTCAGAGTAGCACTATCTCAGGTAGTGTTACGTCAGCACGGGTGGATTCTAAATATTCCAAAATCGCAGCTGATTCCAACGACACGTCTACTGTTCCTAGGAATGATTCTGGACACAGTCCAGAAGAAGGTGTTTCTCCCGGAGGAGAAGGCCAGGGAGTTATCCGAGCTAGTCAGGAACCTCCTAAAACCAGGCCAGGTCTCAGTGCATCAGTGCACGAGGGTCCTGGGAAAAATGGTGGCTTCTTACGAAGCGATTCCATTCGGAAGATTCCATGCAAGAACTTTTCAGTGGGATCTACTGGACAAATGGTCCGGATCGCATCTGCAGATGCATCAGCGGATAACCCTGTCGCCAAGGACAAGGGTGTCTCTCCTGTGGTGGCTGCAGAGTGCTCATCTACTAGAGGGCCGCAGATTTGGCATTCAGGATTGGATCCTGGTAACCACGGATGCCAGCCTGAGAGGCTGGGGAGCAGTCACACAGGGAAGGAATTTCCAGGGCTTGTGGTCAAGCATGGAAACATCTCTTCATATAAACATTCTGGAACTAAGGGCCATTTACAATGCCCTAAGTCAAGCAAAACCTCTGCTTCAGGGTCAGGCGGTGTTGATCCAATCGGACAACATCACGTCAGTCGCCCACGTAAACAGACAGGGCGGCACGAGAAGCAGGAGGGCAATGGCAGAAGCTGCAAGGATTCTTCGCTGGGCGGAAAATCATGTGATAGCACTGTCAGCAGTGTTCATTCCGGGAGTGGACAACTGGGAAGCAGACTTCCTCAGCAGACACGACCTTCACCCGGGAGAGTGGGGACTTCACCCAGAAGTCTTCCACCTGATTGTAAACCGTTGGGTAAAACCAAAGGTGGACATGATGGCGTCACGTCTAAACAAAAAACTGGACAGATATTGCGCCAGGTCAAGGGACCCTCAGGCAATAGCAGTGGACGCTCTGGTAACGCCGTGGGTGTACCTGTCAGTGTATGTGTTCCCTCCTCTGCCTCTCATACCAAAAGTACTGAGAATCATAAGAAGGAGAGGAGTAAGAACTATACTCGTGGTTCCGGATTGGCCAAGAAGGACTTGGTACCCGGAACTTCAAGAGATGCTCACGGACGAACCGTGGCCTCTACCTCTAAGAAATGACCTGCTACTGCAGGGGCCTTGTCTGTTCCAAGACTTACCGCGGCTGCGTTTGACGGCATGGCGGTTGAACGCCGGATCCTGAGGGAAAAAGGCATTCCAGAAGAAGTCATCCCTACTCTGGTCAAAGCCAGGAAGGACGTAACCGCAAAACATTATCACCGCATTTGGCGTAAATATGTTGCGTGGTGTGAGGCCAAGAAGGCCCCTACAGAGGAATTTCAACTGGGTCGTTTCCTTCATTTCCTGCAAACAGGACTGTCTATGGGCCTAAAATTAGGGTCCATTAAGGTTCAAATTTCGGCCCTGTCGATTTTCTTCCAGAAAGAACTGGCTTCAGTACCTGAAGTTCAGACATTTGTAAAAGGGGTGCTGCACATACAGCCTCCTTTTGTGCCTCCAGTGGCACCTTGGGATCTCAATGTGGTGTTGAGTTTTCTAAAGTCACATTGGTTTGAACCACTTTCCACTGTGGACTTAAAATATCTCACATGGAAGGTGTCGATGCTGTTAGCCTTGGCTTCAGCCAGGCGTGTGTCAGAATTGGCGGCTTTATCATATAAAAGCCCTTACTTAATTTTTCATTCTGACAGGGCGGAATTGAGGACTCGTCCTCAATTTCTACCTAAGGTGGTTTCTGCATTTCACATGAACCAACCTATTGTGGTACCTGCGGCTACCAGGGACTTAGAGGACTCTAAGTTGCTTGACGTTGTCAGGGCCTTGAAAATATATGTTTCCAGGACGGCTGGAGTCAGAAAATCTGACTCGCTGTTTATCCTGTATGCACCCAACAAGCTGGGTGCTCCTGCTTCTAAGCAGACGATTGCTCGTTGGATTTGTAGTACAATTCAGCTTGCACATTCTGTGGCAGGACTGCCACAGCCAAAAATCTGTAAAAGCCCATTCCACAAGGAAAGTGGGCTCATCTTGGGCGGCTGCCCGAGGGGTCTCGGCTTTACAACTTTGCCGAGCAGCTACTTGGTCAGGGGCAAACACGTTTGCTAAATTCTACAAATTTGATACCCTGGCCGAGGAGGACCTGGAGTTCTCTCATTCGGTGCTGCAGAGTCATCCGCACTCTCCCGCCCGTTTGGGAGCTTTGGTATAATCCCCATGGTCCTTACGGAGTCCCAGCATCCACTAGGACGTCAGAGAAAATAAGATTTTACTTACCGATAAATCTATTTCTCGTAGTCCGTAGTGGATGCTGGGCGCCCATCCCTAGTGCGGATTGTCTGCAATACTTGTATATAGTTATTGTTACAAAAATTCGGGTTATTATTGTTGTGAGCCATCTTTTCAGAGGCTCCTTTGCGTTTATCATACTGTTAACTGGGTTCAGATCACAAGTTGTACGGTGTGATTGGTGTGGCTGGTATGAGTCTTACCCGGGATTCAATATCCTTCCTTATTATGTACGCTCGTCCGGGCACAGTATCCTAACTGAGGCTTGGAGGAGGGTCATAGGGGGAGGAGCCAGTGCACACCACCTGATCCTTAAGCTTTTATTTTGTGCCCTGTCTCCTGCGGAGCCGCTATTCCCCATGGTCCTTACGGAGTCCCAGCATCCACTACGGACTACGAGAAATAGATTTATCGGTAAGTAAAATCTTATTATTTTCACATTTAAACTGATTTTTTTTACACGTTATGCTAAACTGTGCCCCCAGTTTACATTATGCCACAGTGCCCCTAGTTCATATTATGCCACAGTGCCCCCAGTTCACATTATGCCTAAGTGCCCCTAGTTAACATTATGCCACAGTGCCCCCAGTTCACATTATGCCACAAAGTGCCCCCAGTTCACATTATGCCACAAAGTGCCCCCAGTTCACATTATGCCACATGGTGCCCCTCAGTTCACATTATGTCATAAGTGCCACCAGTTCACATTATGCCATACAGTGCACCAGTTCACATTATGCCTCAGTGCCCCTGGTTCACATTATGTCCCAGTGCCCCAAGTTCACATTATGCCACAGTGCCCCCCAGTTCACATTATGCCACACAGTACCCCCAGTTCACATTATGCCAAACAGTGCCCTGGTTCACATTATGCCATACAGTGCCCCCAGTTCACATTATGCCATACAGTGCCCCTGGTTCACATTATGCCAGTGCCCCAGTTCACATTATGCCACACAGTGCCTCCGGTTTACATTATACCATACAGTGCCCCCTGTACACATTATGCCACGGTGCCCCCTATTCACATTATGCCATACAGTGCCTCCAGTTCACATTATGCCACACGATACCCCAGGTTCACATTACGCCACAGTGCCCACCCCCCGTTCACATTATACCACACAGTGCCCCCAGTTTATTAACACCACAAAAAATATTGGATCACTGCTATGTACCGTGAGGCTCTCCACTAATCTAGTGTTCAGTCAGGTCTGTGTTCTTTTCTCAGTCTTCTTTCTGGCCAGACTGGATAAGATGTCACAACATCAATCTAATCTGCCAGATTCACAAGAGCATGGCAAAATAAGCCCAACAACTGCAACCTTCGACACCACCTACCACCTGTAGGGACCAAGCCCTGTAGGCAACCATCTGTCAACTGTAGATATCAGGCCCTATAGGTATTCCTCTTCTACCAGCAGGGAACAAGTTATAGAGTTTACCATCTGCCACCTGGCGGTCCATGTAAAGATGGATACGGATAACCTTAATTATCCCAGGGACTCCTATGAAGACACAATACATGAAGGGCAAGTGGGTGATAATGTCTCTGCCTCGCTGTCTTCCCTCTGACTCGATACATTGTATTTCTGTAGTGTCAGGCAATCAGCAAAGTATGTACAGTACGGCAGACCGCCCTTTTTATACAGCTGATTAATAACAGCCAATTCCTACAATTCTCTCTATCTGTAACATGACAACATCATTCCAAACATTACAACACAACACTCTTTACTAAAACACCAGTTTATCTTCCCTACAGTACGCCCAACCAGATGCCACATTTACTCATAGCAGAACTAGCACCTTACCTTACATCTGCACCAGCAGTAAGGTGTTGTGGTTCCGGTATGAATGGTCGACCATGTTATGGTCGACAGTCATTAGGTCGACCACTATTGGTCGACACTGACATGGTCGACATGGACACATGGTCGACACATGAAAAGGTCGACATGAGTTTTTTAACTTTTTTTGGTGTCGTTTTTTTGCGTAAAGTGACTGGGAACCCCAATTAGTGCACCGCGTCCCCTCGCATGGTGCCTTCGCTCCGCTACCGCTTCGCTCGGCACAGATTACCGTTCCAATCGTAGTCCACTTGGATCGTAAAGTATGGAAAAGTCCCCCCCCCCCCCAAAAAAAGTTAAAAAACTCATGTCGACCTTTTCATGTGTCGGCCTTTCATGTGTCGACCATTTTCATGTGTCGACCATGTGTCCATGTCGACCATGTCAATGTCGACCAATAGTGGTCGACCTAATGACTGTCGACCATAACATGGTCGACCATGTGAACGGATACCAGGTGTTATAATGTCCTCCCTCCTCTACCGAGAGCCAACTGGCTTTTTCCTCTAGCCGTATTCCAGGGCTCAGCAACTCTGAGCTGGCAAATCTGTTCCATGCACCAGCTTAAAACTGGGGGGAGTAAGTGGAAGTACTGAATTTACAGCAACATACCATCCCCGTCTGACAATAGGTAATTGTAGCCTTTTTCTTGAAACAGTAGAACTGTGTTGTTCTCTATAATAATCTACCACCATCACTGGTATATTATAGCGCTACTGCTTGGAACTTGTATCATCTTGTTCCCTATACTGGGGTCCTCCCAATGAGCTGCTTAGTTAAAGTCCTTCCTCTTTGAACTTCTCCATTCCATCGTCTTTATAGATCAGGGACCACTTACCTGTCCACAGGGCTTTCTGCAAACCGAAGGTGCGTTTCGGTGAGTACTGGTGCCTTTTCTTCAGAGTGGAAAAAAAAATATTGGGCCTGATTCATGTTTGTACGCAAATGGAACTGGAAGTGACGCTGCCACCCAGGAATGAAAAAAAAGATGCCCACCGGATCCATTGCAAACTGAATCGCAATTGCGTACATATTCATGGCCTATATGTAAAAATGGGGGCGGGGCATTAAGGTTAAGGGTAGTGAAACATATCTATGTCTACACAAAGTGGACACAGCAGTAGCGACGCAGGCACAATGTATTTGTGCATACAAGTTCGCAGCAGACGTCAGATGCCCTCCCCAAAAACGTCCATGATAGGTTTACATTTTCCCAACTACCCCCGTAAATTCCCCGTTGACACCTCCAAACGGTCACTTCATGTCCATCACTTTTCCAAGAAAACCTCATTGCGAGCGAAATCGCAGTGGCACCTTGACACATGCGCATTGCGTTTACGGCACATGCGCAGTCTGCTGATAATCACTCCGTTGCGTGATAATCAGCCATTGCGTACAATCATGCATTAGATCAATTGTCCCATCTAGCCTATATGTGGCTGAGAGCTGTCCACACTTCCAGTGCTGAAGGAAGACGGAATATGCAGAACTCTTAAACGCTAACAGGGAGCTCTCTCCAGTGATCTACTAGGATTGCTTATGCAGTAATTAGCTGCAGAATGCATAGTTAGACAATAGCAGATGTCTGATTATTACAGATTTATCCTTTGGACAATGTTAGTAAGTAGCCTTCTTCTCGTGCCGAGAGTCATTGTCCTTTTTGCGGTGGTCACCAACTGTTACAATGAATAAAACATTGATTTTTATGACGCATGTATAGCATACATATGTTTTACGGACAGCTCAGTGTGAGCCTCATTAGCTTCCTTTATCCCAATCAGATCTTATATCTCGTCCCTCCCCCGATTGTATCCCTTTCTCCAGGAAACAGAATGATGGAAGGGAAATTCAGGCATAATTGATGGATAAGGATAATTCTTTAGTGGCTTTTAGCTACTTTTAAAACAGTGGTAAAAATCAATGATGGATCAATAGAAAAATGTCAATATAGATAGATAGTTTTGCATTAACAAGCAAGAGTACAAGAAAACACAAAACCTAATACAAAGGAAGCAAGACTCAGTTTTAGGACTTTTCTGTTTATTTCCACTAGTCCTGCACTATTGATCTTACAATTCCCCAAAGGACAACTCTGTTTTTTTTGTTTGTTTTGGGAAATATCACATTTATGACACTTTGGTTGTAGCTTTAAAGTTTAAAACTGTAATTATAACATGTTACTACAGTAAAGTATATAGGGCCTGATTCAGCAAAGGACGCAGTTCATACAGCTGCTTCTTGTGTAAATGGATGACCTCCTGCCGGCTTCTGTGATCTGGTCACTCTGCGTGAACATCCTCAGGTTTCTCAAAATGGCCGGTGTGTTCTCGGAAGACGTAGACCCTGCTCACGGCACATCTATAAAATAAATAATGCCTAATGTGAGATTACACCCATGTATGCTGGAGGTCTGTGCATCTACAGGAGCAGGAGGATTGCAGAGTTGGCTGCTGATCTACCAAGGGTTGCAGAGTTGGCTGCTGATCTACCAAGGGTTGCAGAGTTGGATGCTGATCTACCAAGGGTTGCAGAGTTGGCTGCTGATCTACTAAGAGTTGCAGAGTTGGATGCTGATCTACCAAGGGTTGCAGAATTGGCTGCTGATCTTCCAAGGGTTGCAGAGTTGGCTGCTGATCTACCAAGGGTTGCAGAGTTGGCTGCTGATCTACTAAGAGTTGCAGAGTTGGATACTGATCTACCAAAGGTTGCAGAGTTGGCTGCTGATCTACTAAGAGTTGCAGAGTTGGATACTGATCTACCAAGGGTTGCAGAGTTGGCTGCTGATCTACTAAGGGTTGCAGAGTTGGATGCTGATCTTGAGTATAATTTAACTATGTTAGTGAACTTTATGGCTGCGCCTTCTCATTTATTTTATTTATGGTCTGGAAATGGACAGGTAATATGGGTAAAAAGCAAGGTGGTCATAACGACTGCCTTAATGATACTAATGAGAGGACCTTGAAAGATTGGTATGATACAATTACATGAGAATGGGAAATCGATGATCTGTAGTAATGTGGAATTCGTCTATAATTGTATTAGGAGCAGAAGTAGAAAGTTAAAAGGGGAACAATTGTTGCAATCCAATAAGAATCATTATTTATGTCTCTTAGAACCAGCTCAGAGTTGCAGCAGATCGTTAAACATTGTAAATGATAAAATGAGGTTATGCTAGTCTTGCGTACGCTTTTAGCATGGAAAGACAACCCAGAAAATATCGGCACAAGGAATATAATCAAACACAAGACACACGTGGTGGCACGTACAGATCTCATGCTGCCGGTTGTGCCGCATTTACAGCAATCTTTATTTTGTACACAGTAATGAAGGCTGCACAGTCTGAACGTTGGGATGGTTACACACACATTTCCTGTTCCCGGACCAGCAATAATCATATACAATTGACATACACATGTAACAATGTCACTGTTTTTAATCAGATGGTAACTTACAAATCAAGTGATTGCATCGTACACATTATACATTTATCATGGAGGAACTGAATCTGCATTTGCCTGTGCAGCGTAGGTGGCTGTAGGTCATCAGACGTTAATTGCGTGATTACACCGTAGATACTTTTATCGGCTTCAAACAGATTATTTGGGTTAAACATGTCACACTAAATCTGATCAGATAATTGGTTGATTTTGTACATTTGATTGTATTGAATCTATTGTAATTCACAGTTGTTATTTCTTTAACAATTTCATAAAAGAAAAATAAAAAAATCAAGAACTGATTCAGTGGTTGGATTATAATACATTTATCCAGCTTTACATTTTATTGAACACAGAAAGCAAAATCAGGTTTCGGGCCAAATTTTCTAAGTAAAACTGGCCACACTTTAGAATAGAATAGAACAGAATTGATTATCAAATCACCATCGACGTTTTAGACTATAGAGAGAATAGACTAGAAACCTCCGATTTATCTAGAAGGGGCTTTGAAATACCCAGTGAAAGCGCCACCAAAGTTGTGCAAACACTAGGGGTCAGATGTAATGACATCCAAGTTGGGGCGGAGGTGCGGGTTCCCGCCTGAACTCAGACATTCTTTTAAAGCGCCAACCATTTACAAGGCATGGCTTCCCCTTGTAAATGATTGGCGCTTTAAAAAAACAGGAACCCGCACCTCCGGCCAACTCGGTCGTCATTATATACGGCCCTAGACCTGCCTGCGGCAGCAAGTCTGCGAGGAGCACTGCATGGATGACTGATCACCTGTGTGGGCTTCGTTAACTTTACAAGGATAGAAATTGTGTACAAAAAAACAAAATAAAATGTAAAAAAATCGATTGGGTCTTCTGCCCCGGACCCCTGAGCCTGGGTGTGTTATTGGAAAATGGGAGCCAAAGATGGCATCAGGTTCCCCTTAACCAGCATCAAACTGAACCAACCCCATGCCATAATGATAATCAGCCCCAAACCGGTCATCCCAGGGCTGAAATCCCTCAGAAAGTTACGACACCCACAAAACTAAATTAAAATAAAGACAAAAGACACACACCGAATGTTGTTCTACTTTATTAAAAAAGAAAACCCCACTCCCTCACACGGTGGGTTCTAAAAGACGCAGGATCGAATGCGCAATTTCAATGCATGTGCATTTAAAAAAAAATTTGCTCTACTACGTGCTCCAGCGGCACTGCGTCCGCCCTGAATCACGCCCGTTGACTTTTATCTAATAAATGTACAATATAAACATTTTTTTGTGTGAGATCGCTTGTTATACTGTAGCTCATTGACCTCACGTAATTATTAGTACTACACAGTTTTCGCAGCTGGAGACATTTTGCGTAGTGTATAATGTTTATTCCGCCAACATCCCTTCCTGATCCGAGAATAGGGCAGCGCTATACGTCAGCTATTCCATAGCCCCGTGTTAAAGCATTTGCTACTTTGAAATCACTTTCAGACATTTTCCTAACTTGAAAGGCTACGAGCTGCCAAATCCTTCTTCCTGGCATTTTACTTGCTTTGTTGTAGGCCTCGGACGGACATGTCTGGCACTGGGAGGTTAGGGAATGTTTGCTGACCTATATATATGACTTTTCTTTCTTCAATGCCGGTATTTCTCCAGGGTAAGTACAGTAACAGAGATTAACTGGGCACCTTCTGCTGAGATCATAGCCCTGCCATGTTATCCAGATAAACAGAGGCTGCTTGAGAAATCTACATAGACAGATGACTCTCAGCCCCCCATAAGTGTGCATAATTACCGTCATCTTGTCTTACAGCCTCTCGCAGCGAGAACCTTATTATATTGTCATCCACCAAGCGCAGTAGCATCAGGGTTAATAGGGTTTATATAATCCAGCTGTAATTCAATTTCAGACTATACCGATATACGGTTTACACCAAGTGCTTCATAAAAGGAAATATACAGGTTTCTCTCATCATCGCATATCACACTGATATAGTATCTGCTATAAAAGCATTATTAATGCACATACTGTGTAGCAATACATTAAATGAAATATACCATTAGAACATTATAGATACTGTAACAGGAGACTTGCTAGAATGTGTTCTGCTACAAAAATCCACCAGCGACCAACTCCAGGCCTGTGCAAAAACAACAAATACCTTTTATTCAGGTAGCTCAAAAACAAAGACAAAGACACACATAAACATCACTGTCTTTAGTATAAACTACCAGGGAGGTTAGGCCCTGCCTCACTCCCTCTTACTTAATAAGGAACCCTCCTAGTCCTGGCATCCTGACACTAGTAGCCCAGCCCTCCGGATCCCACTGTCCCTAGCAGGCCTATCACCTGGACACTAACTGCCATCAGGAGCCCTGACTCATGGGCATAGGTGTGCGCAGGGGGGGTTCCTGGTGCGCACAGGCACCCCCTAATGTCCGGCACCCCTATCTCACATGCCTGATGCAGCGATCGCCGAGCAGGCTGATTACGGTCCCCTCTGCGCTGCACCCTGTCAGGACTGTATTACTGACCGGATGCCTGGGTTAATCAAGGGTGCCACTGCCACCGGCTTTCAAACTCTTGGCTCCACTTTCATGTACAAAAACAGCGTGATGTGATGTGATTACGTCATGCTGCTTGCACTCCCACCCACCACACCCGCCACATAACCACCTCTCTCATTCTATGCTATGCCAACGCCAGCCACTGATGAGGATCAGCATGCAGCCAGCGTTCCTCTTAGGAAGACAAATTCAATACTGGCAGGCAGTCGGCAGCAGCATTGACACATCACTCGTTTTTCCAGCAGCAGCAGTACTAGTCTGCGACTGTCAGTGTCAGTGAGTTACTGCAGCTTGCAGGGGAAAAAGAGGGGGAGCCAGACCAGGCTGAGGAGGAGCAGTGTAATTGCAGTGAGTGCCATCAGGGGTGTTTGTTTGGTGCACACCACAACATCTGACAATGTATCTGCTTTATTAGGATTGGTACAAGGGTGGTATTTTATATTGCGTTGACAGTCAATAGATGGTGCTAGACACGCCCAAAAGGTGGTGCTAGACACACCCCTACGACGGTGCACCCCCTAATAAAATGTGCTGCGCACGCCTATGCTCATGGGAGAGACTCTGCTTTAAACCCAGCAGCCAGGTGACGGCTGATGAAGCAGCTTCTTGGGCTAAGAAGCCTATAAGACCTGGTCTGGGTCAAATGGATGGGAACCCGGTCCATCCACACTTCCCATCTACCCCCAGGACCCTGTGTATAGCTTACAGGTGGCAAAGTACCTCTCCTGCCACAATACATAGATGATATAAAAGGTTGCAATGCCCCGGTCACCACAGCTGAGGGTAGGACATTGCTGGGGACCATAGCATAATTTTGGAAACAGTTGATCTTAGCCGAAGGTCTCCACTATGCCCTCTTGCGGGCAAATCCGGGGACACTTTTGCGTATACTCACAAATGGCTGTTCTTTTGCAAAAGTTCGAACACTGGGGGTCATTCCAAGTTGATCGGTCGCTGACGATTTTCGCAGCGATGAGGGCAAAAAACGTCATTTATGCGCATGCGTATGCCCCGGAATGCGCACGCGCGACGTACGGGTACAACGAACGATGTGGTTTTGCACAGTCTCTAGCGAAGATTTAAGTCGCATTGACGGCCGCAGAGTGATTGACATGAAGTGGGCATTTCTGTGTGTAAAACAAAAGTATGGTGAGGTAGGATCCTTTGATCCTTCCTCACCATACTTTTGTTTCCTACCATTTTGTGTGATCCGGAGTTGGGCGGATCACAAGAGGAGTGAGATTGGGCAGATACCCAGATACTGCGCCAGAATACACACATTTAAATTTTTTATTTCTGGGTGTAAACTGACCATTTTCAGGGAGTGTTCGGAAAAATGCAGGCATGCAAGGTAAAACGCAGGTGTGGCTGGGTGAACGCTGGGCGGGTGTGTGACATCAAGTCCGGACATGAATAGGCTGAAGTGATCGCAAGCGCTGAGTAAGTTTTGAGCTACTCAGGAACTGCACAAACTGTTTTTGCAGAGCTCGGCTGCACAAGCGTTCGCACTTCTGCTAAGCTAAAATACACTCCCCAGTGGGCGGCGGCATAGCGTTTGCACGGCTGCTAAAACTAGCTAGCAAGCGATCAACTCGGAATGACCACCAGTGTGAAGACCTCATAGGGAAGCGGGTAACCAGGTCTTCCTCATCTCCGGAACCTTATTCTGGATTACTCACAATAATATCTGATTATTGTACAAATATAGTTGGTGCCACAGACCACAAGCAGCGTTCATTTGTTTACCCTCTGGATTAAAAGCTACCATCCGTTACCTATATCTACTACCTCTTTTGTCACAAATTTGAAGGACTCATTAATATATACAACGTACCTCTAATGGGATGGGAAATGCCAAAATAATAACACAAAACAAATACAAGAAATAAATTAAATCAATGCAAAAATAAAATAAAATACAGGTTGAGTATTCCATATCCAAAATGCTTGGGACCAGAGGTATTTTGGATATGGGATTTTTCCGTATTTTGGAATAATTGCATACCATAATGAGATATCATGGTGATGGGACCTAAATCTAAGCACAGAATGCATTTATGTTACATATACACCTTATACACACAGCCTGAAGGTCATTTAATACAATATTTTTTTATAACTTTGTGCATTATACAAAGTGTGTCTACATTCACACAATTCATTTATGTTTCATATACACCTTATACACACAGCCTGAAGGTCATTTTATATAATAGTTTTAATAACCTTGTGTATTAAACAAAGTTTGTGTACATTGAGCCATCAGAAAACAAAGGTTTCACTATCTCACTCTCACTCCAAAAATTCCGTATTTTGGAATATTCCATATTTCGGAATATTTGGATATGGGATACTCAACCTGTAATACACTTATCTTAATTGAATTAGATCCAGGAACCAGGTGACGAACCTGTTTGCAGCCCAAGCCCCTTCATTCACGCTCGGAAGGGCTCCTGGGGCCCCCTGCATGTTGGACGGTGATGCACATGTGCATTATGACTGCAGGGATGTGAACAGTCTTTCAGATTTGCGAACACTGACGCGGAAAGCTTTTATAGAAACAGTAAGTACTCACCGTGAGATCACTTTTCTGCAACCGCCATCCCAACACTCCTTCTGTAATACACCTTGGTATAATGGGGCAGATGTATTAACTAAGCCTGGAGAAGTGATAAAGCGGTGATAAGTGCAAGGTGACAACGCACCAGCCAATCAGCTCCAAACTGTCAATTTACATATTGTAGCCGATTGGCTGGTGCCAGTGGTTAAAGTGGTCCTGGAGAGGTGGTGGAACTTATTCTTCCCACCATCTGCCGACCCCCTCCCCCCCCCACCACACACACACGCACGCACGCACACACACACACACACACACACACACACACACACACACACACACACACACACACACACACACACACACACACACACACACACACACGCACACATTAAGTGGAGCCAGGGCCAGTGCTAGTGTTTTCGGCAACTCCTTGCAAGCTATAAATTGGTGCCCTTCTCACAAGAAGCAGCGTGATCACATAATAGTACCTCCATTTCAAATTACACCACACAGTAGCACAATGTTTTTCACATTACACTGCATGTAGTGCCCCTGATTCATATTACACCACATAGTAATGCCCCTTATTCAGGTCACATCACTCAGTAGTGCCCTTTATGCACATTGCACTACACAATGGTACATTTTATGCTTGCTATGCCACACAGTAGTGCCCCTTATACACAATTCCCACAGTACTAGTGCCCCTTACACATAATGCCCTCAATAGTAGTGCCACTTACACATAGTGACCACAGTAGTGCCCCTTATACACATATATGCCTCTGTCACTCTAGCAGCCACCTGTGTGTCCCCCAGCAGCTTTCCCACCTCTCTTGTCCCTTCATCCCCCTTTTATGTTGTCTGCAGGATGCACAGAGCCTGCTCCTCTTCATGGCTCCTCTTCACTTCAACAGCGGTGACAGCATGACATCACGTACACCGTGACGGAAAAGAAAACCACTGAGACCTGAGAAGGGGATTAATGCTGTCCAACAGACACAGTGTGTGTGAAAACCAGGAGGGATGGGCTGTAAATGGAGGACCGTGGAGCAACCAGGACCTGAGAAAAGGGGAGGTGGCTGCAGCTCATCAGTAACACTAGCGGCAGCCTTCATCATCTATTGATGTAGGTGATGGTGCCAGCTTTCCTGTTGGAATCACTGTGGAGGGCAATGGAGGTGGTGGAACTAGTTCCCCCTACCATTACACGTGGTGGAACTCCGTTCCACCTCGTCTCTCTCCCCCCCCCCCACTTTAACCCCTGGCTGGTGCATTACCACCTTGCACACTTATCACTGCTTTATCACTTCTCCAGGCTTAATATATCTGCCCCAATATCCCTGTTTAATGTGAATTGCAGCAGGATTGTCACCTCCAAACCGCATTGAAATTCCGCATACTGGGGCAGATGTATTAAGCCTGCAGACGGCATAAGGAAGTGATAAAGCTGTGATAAGCAGAAGGTGAAAAACGCACCAGCCAGTCAGCTCCTAACTGTCAATTTGCATATTGGTGCTGATTGGCTGGTGCATTTATCACCTTGCACTTATCACTGGTTTATCATTTCCTTATGTCTTCTCCAGGTTAATACATCTGCCCCTGTGTATGATAAATATGCCCGTTAGGGAGTATTACTGAAAATGAGTGGTTTCAGAGCTTTACCACAATACATACAGGTTCTCTTATGTACTAAAGGTATGTAGGAGATCTCTTCTGCTGACCCACGACACAGCAGTGGCCATAGGTTTCTATGTGGCTGCGATGTCATAGGCAAACCAGGTAGGGGTTTCCGGTTGCCTGGAAAAACCCCTCCTCTTGGCGAGTGGCTCAAATTATGACAAAAGTAGCACTGGTATATAATACTCTTACTAGAGCTGCCGCCACATCATGCAGTGTAAGGGACAGAGCGGAGCTGCTGCACATGCCCAGTGGTTTCAGCTTCCTCTACTAAGTTTGATATGTGTTTGGATCGGAGTCCTTAATCAGTGCACTGGATCAGGGAGCAGCTACCAGGAAGAAGAGACAGGAGCCTTATCATGAGGTGGGAGAATTTGTGCTTTGAAAGTGCAGTTCTGGTTCTATTATGTGTTTATTTATATAATATGGTATGTTTAACGTTTTACTGACCATTATGTAAATGTTTGATACAGTCTATACTATAGACCATCTATAGTGTTATATATTAATACTGTTTTCCATACACTATCCAGTGTATAAAAAGACCAATGTTAATTAATGTCCAGGGTTGATATTAGGTTCTTCTACTGCTCCCCCAGACTCCTGCACTTGCTGCAATGTTCTGCAGAGTGCGAAATTGTGAACTGCATTTGGAAACCCCCCTCTGGAAATCCTGCACTTCCCACTGGATGTGTCCGCATGCAGCAAGCTCCGGAGAGCCTATGGGCTTTTGGAACCTGGAGAATTCTACTTCTGTTGGTAAATGATCACGGGAAGGATCCCTCTCTGTTTCCAGCGGCTTGTACATGTAATCACTAAGCAATTACAGAGAGGGGCAGTAGCATGTCATATGATGGGGACAGGGCCACCACCAGGGGGGGACTGCCGGGACTGGAGTCCTGAGCCCGGACAGCACCTTGTGATATGATGGGGCAGGACTGGAGTACCGGGCCCGGACGTGGGTATGTTACATGATGGGGATCCAAACTTTCTTTAAAAAAGAAAAAGAAAAAAAGTGGCGTTTGCTTCCAAAACAGGGCGTGTTCTAATAAACATAGGACATGTATTAAAACATTGTCCTCTTTATGACAGTGGTGCTTGTTATGTATGTTTTGCCAATCTAGCAAATTAGATAATTTCCCATCTTCGAGTACTTAGCTTTTATCTCCTCTCATATTTGTTTCCTTTCATTGTACGGCTCCTAAGTGCAGCTTTGGCTGGAGGAATATTATAAAATATGCATCTTATCAAAGCTGAAATATCTCCTCACATAGCGGAGACAGAGATGGTAATCGCACACGCGAGCGCCTGTCCCGTCTTACACTTATTTTTACAATGCATATAAAAACACAAAAGTGCAGTCCCACATACCGGGCCGGATCCAGAGGTGCACGCAAACCGCACGCTATTCCGATGGTCATGTAGTCGAGAAATTATTGGCTACATGCACAAAAAAAAACCCTGAGGCGCATGCGTTACCCTGAGTGTGCGCAGGAAGGCGGTAATGCGTACGTGACCGATCGTATCAGAAGTTGTGAAGCAAAGCCCGGGCGGTGACTGACGGCGGATGGTGGGGAGTCACAGTTCTGATCTTCCCGCAGTCAGAATTCGGATTTTAAATCTGAATTTCGGGTTTTGGAGTGCAAAAATTACATGATTTTAGCGTTTTTTATCGATTTTTTTTTTTTTTTATCAATGATTATCGATTTCTTTATAGATTTTTAACCAGAAACCGAATCCTAATTAAAATACTTGAGATGGTTTTGCCAAAACATGATGATGAATAAGAACAAAAACACCGGGGTCCTCATACCTCTCTAGTCTCCATCCTTGTGTGTATGTTTGATCTACCGCCTGCGTCATTTCTCTAATTCCTTCTATGGCGCACGCACCGTATGCCAAAATCCATGAGATCCGTCCCCGAAACCCTCTTTCGTCCAACTGTCCAGCAATTCATAAATTCTGGTTTACGGGTAAAACATTTTTCCACATCAGAATTGCTTACTCTCTTTCCTTTGTCTCCGGGCAATCCTAAGTATTCCTGTGACCATGGCTAAATTCACAATGGCCGCATTCGACTTCTGACCATCATTTTGCTATGGCAAAACAACATGTACTACAACGGTGGTCATTGGTGGTACCTCTCTCTTTGCCTAATGGGTGGAGGTAGCCATACAGTTGGAGCCATGCTCATCTATCCCTTTAATAGGAGTAATTGAGCCAGTGCTGTCAGACTTAATCCCCTGCTGTCGGATTTAATCCCCTGCTGTAATGTTCTCTTTGTATTGTATTACAGCTGAAAACAATAGATGAAAGGCTTATGCTAATAAGCCTTGGTGCACCTAGGTGCAGCAGAGAAGGCTAGATGAGCCAGACTCCATCTGTATCTAAGAACTAGTTAGTACTTTAAATCTCCCAGCTCAATTGACATTGCTGGGGTGGAGGGTTCCCACGTAAGGGGGGTGAACAGCTCCCGTCACCATTCTACAAGACAAGACGTTTCGCCCCGGTTTTGTAGACATGCCAAGTCCAGGGTCAGATGTAGACTTCCTGGACCAGGCTGACCAGTTCTGACGGCCAGTCTGACTAAGCTCCGGCTAACGCAGATGGGCAAGGGCTACGAAGATTGCGCTGGTAATCCGACGCTGCATCTGCAGACGGAGCTCTCGGATCGCAGGTGCTGGCAGGAGGCGACTATTTTCTACAGACGCCTCCTGCTGTATTGGAATATTACAGTATATTTTAGTTAGGCACAATTCTATATGTCACGTCACTGTTGCAGTCAATGAAGGAAAAAGAGGTCACCTTGTGTCTTCTTATAATAAACCAGTGATTAATGATAAAAATACACCATATTTTCATCCCATTGCAGCATATATAAGTAGAAAAACACTTGCATTTTTGTGGGTTATGTTTTCATAAATCCCTTTGATAAAGAAAAGGATCGACTTACATCACCAGATTGCCCCACGTCAGCTCATTTAGGAATTAGTGACATCATGATATTAAGTATTTCTGCAGAAGAGCCTGAGTCACATTCTGATGTATTGCCAGGGGTTTCCCATCTCCTTATATGGGACTTTCCATAGAACTAACTCAACTCCACATGTTCATCTGGCACTTTACAACTGGTTCCCTGGAACTGCACAAAGGCCCTCATTCAGAGTTGATCGCTCGCTAGCTACTTTTAGCAGCCGTGCAAACGCATATTAGCCGCCCACGGGGGAGTGTATTTTCGCTTTGCAAGTGTGCGAACGCCTGTGCAGGCGAGCGGGATGATTTTTTTTTTGCAGTTTCTGAGTAGCTCTGGACTTACTCAGCCCTTGCAATCACTTCAGTCTTTTTGGTGACGCCAGACACCCGCCCTGCAAACGCTTGGACACTTCCTGTCAATCTCCTTGCGATCATCTGTGCGAATGGATTCTTCGTTAAATCCATTGCCCAGCAACTATTCGCTTTGTACCCGTACGACGCACCTGTGCATTGCGGTGCATACGCATGCGCAGTAGTAACCTGTTCGAAAAACTGCAGCGAGCGATCAACTCGGAATGACCCCCAAAGTCCCCAGATACTACTCGCCAAACATTGTTCCAACCACAGAAAGGAAACAGAACATTTTGTTTCCTAGGAAAATAATTTTTGCCATTAACGATAAATAACAGAGCCTGCAGAACCTACCACAGACCGGTCACTGATTGGCCTAATACTGTATGAGCAGGGCAGACCAGCGGAGAGGTTTTCTGTGCCCCAGAAGTACACGGGAAATGAGAGGATCCATTAAGGTCAGTAGGGTTTGGCGCTGTCCGCAGCAAAGGCTCAGACTCAAAAGTAGCGCAAGATGGTCTTCACCAGTGGCATCACCAGGCGGAATGGGCTTCACAATGCGCAGACCCTCAGTGTAGGTAACAGACGTGACTGGCAGACATAGCATGTAGGAAGGTGACGGAGGTGAGTATATAGCATGCACTGTGCTGAGGCGGTCCCAGAGTCTGCAGCCAAGCTGGGCAAAGTGCACGACAGACACCGGATAGGTAATGGCGGCAGACGCCAAGTCATCTAAAATTTATTGAATTAAAAACATCATATTACTATGAAATGTTCGCCGTACAGTCACAAGTTGTGTCTGCGCTGCAGCTGTTATGTAAGTGTCTGCTGGAGATATATAATGGAGAGTGAAGTCTTCCAGTGCTCAGATCTACTAGTTCTGTGTCATGACCCAGTTTCCTGCGGCTTTTCCCTTTGTGCAAAGCTGACAAAGGAGGAGACAAAACTGACACAAGTGAGAAGCTCCGTTATAAAGGGCTTGTACGTTAAAGCGTCTTATTGTAGCCCACATACAGTAGTTATGAGTCCGGCTAGTAGATTCCAGTTTGTATACTTGCTTCATAAGATATTTCCAAGTTAAAAAAAATCCCAATACCTTTGTTTTATGCTATTATTAATATTATACGTTATTTATGTGACGCCACAAGGGTTCCGCAGCGCCTAACAAATGGCGTAATTCCGACCTGATCGCTCCTCTGCGAATTTGCAGAAGTTTGAGATCGGATAGTCACCGCACGGATAGAGTGAAAAACTGCTCCATGCAAGTCTGCGTACGCCGTGCAAAAATCTCTGCGAACACCGGTCAGCTGCAAATCTGTCGCAATTCACTCACCATCAAATTATTTTTCCAGTCTAGGATTTCCTCTATATTGTCTGGTAAATGTTGTTGTGTATTTTCTGCATGTTATCTGATTCAGGCCTGACTGCTGCTGTGCGTTTTCGCACAGCGGGCGATCAGCGATTAACTGCGCATGTGTATGCACCACACTGTGCACGCGTGTCGCCAAACAACAGGCATCGCCGGTCAGCGACAGGCTGGTGCGAAAAGTTCAATCACGCAGCCATTTGCATGCTGATTGGCAGAAAGCGGCCGTTTGTGGGTGGTAACTGACGTTTACTGGGACCGTCAGAAAAAACGCAGGCGTACCCAAGCGTTTTCAGGGCGGGTGTGTGACGTCAGCTCCGGCCCCTATCAGCCTGCTCTCATCAGAGTAAGTCCTGGGCTGCGCAGAGATTGCACACACTGGATTTTTGCAGCTCGGCGTACACATGCGATCACACACTTGTGCGACGAATATACACTCCCCTTGGGCGGCGACTATCTGACTGCAGGAAAACAATTTTAGCAGCCCAGCGATCAGATCTGAATCCCCCCTGTAGATGTAACTTTATTATATGTTTTATATTAAGAAGCTGTGGATACATCCTGCCTTCCACCGCACAGGTGCTTCAAGATTGTTAATGAATAGATTTTGAACATAGTAACCTGATAGGGAATGTAATGGGGGTATACACTCATTGGTTGCTCTGATGAAATCGCCGACTGACAATGAAACACGCCAGAATTTATCGTAGCGCATTCATATGGGCTGATTATCGTCTACTTAATTTGCGAAGAACAACCCTATCGATTAATAATGGCGTTGGGATTACAGTGGCCACCCTTTGCTGAATGTCTGGAAGCGATGTTTCTTTCTGCACTCGAGGATATCAGCTGCAGTTAGTTGCTAAAGGACCTGTCATCATTCTCCTCATTTACTGCTCTTGTGAACAAAAGTGTTTGCGCCATATTACCGCTGAGTTCCTTATTACGCGCAGACCGCAGCATTGGTTACACTAATTATCTAGGGAGTCCTTTTGACTATGGGATCTACCAAGTAATTATTTGGCATCGATATTAGATGCACCTCTGAATCATGCACTATGGGCCTAAATCAGGTTGTATCGCAAATCACGATCGAACCTGAATTTCTGCATTCACCCGGCGGGCGCATGCGCCCGCATTTACTGCCCACATTCCAAGGCGGGCACGGAGAGTTGCAGGGGCGGCGGCTGTCAAAAAGGGGCGTGGAGGTGGTGTAATCGGGGTGGCTGCATGACATCATACGCAGCCTCTCCGACCAAAAAGATGGCGACGGGCCCCCTGCCATCGCAGCCAGGCTGCGCCGGCAGTAGGCTTCTCTAATTTCTGCGACCGCGCACTAATAGTGCGATTGCAATTAGTGCGGGTCACAGATGGGCACCCTCAGCATGCAAGGCAAGGGATTGAAAATTCTGCTAAAAGCAGAATTTGCAATCCTTACTGAATAGGGTCCTTTATCCACCGTATTTGGGTGTTGAATTTGCATATCTCCAGTAGAATTTAGCCTTAAGCGATTCACGTGGATTTAACCCCATCATTCTATTGTACCCATAATGTAATCAGTGCCCAGCGAATGTACACCATGACATTGCAGCTCTGTTTATAGATGGTCAGTGGAATTTTGCACCTGTGTAAAGCAGCCTGATGCAATGCATAATCCCACTACCGCTCCTCTTTAATCGTACCATCAGAAATAGTGTATAGGTAGGAAGTCCATGTCAGCAAATCCTCCAGATATACGGAAAGGGTTTGCAGGGTAATGAGTTCCATATTTTGGAAAATATTTGCACAGCTGTTACAAACTCCAGGAGCATTCTGCAGATACACAGACGAAAGAAGCAAATTGCAAGATGTACACAGTTGCTTGGACTTAGGCCCTCATTCCGAGTTGATCGCTCGCTAGCTACTTTTAGCAGTCGTGCAAACGCATTGTCGCCGCTGCCCACGGGGGAGTGTATTTTCGCTGTGCAGAAGTGCGAACGCCTGTGCAGCAGAGCGGGTACAAACACATTTTGTGCATAACAAGACCAGCCCTGTAGTTACTTATTCGTGCGATGATTGCTGCGACAGATGACACGATAATGACGTCAGACACCCGCCCAGCAAATGCCCGGCCACGCCTGCGTTTTTCCAAACACTCCCAGAAAATGGTCAGTTGCCACCCAGAAACGCCCTCTTCCTGTCAATCTCCTTGCGATCGGCTGTGCGACTGAATGCGTCGCTAGAACCTGTGCAAAACCACGGTGCTCTTTGTACCCGTACATTGCGCGTGCGCATTGCGGTACGAACATTTGCCATTTTCTCTAACGTCCTAAGTGGATGCTGGGGACTCCGTCAGGACCATGGGGTTTAGCGGCTCCGTAGGAGACAGGGCACAATAATAAAAGCTTTAGGATCAGGTGGTGTGCACTGGCTCCTCCCCCTATGACCCTCCTCCAAGCCTCAGTTAGATTTTTGTGCCCGGCCGAGAAGGGTGCAATCTAGGTGGCTCTCCTGAGCTGCGTAGAATAAAAGTTTAAGTTAGGTTTTTTATTTTCAGTGAGTCCTGCTGGCAACAGGCTCACTGCTACGAGGGACTTAGGGGAGAGAAGAAAACTCACCTGCGTGCAGGATGGATTTGCTTCTTAGGCTACTGGACACCATTAGCTCCAGAGGGAGTCGGAACACAGGTCTCACCCTGGGGTTCGTCCCGGAGCCGTGCCGCCGACCCCCCTTGCAGATGCCGAAGTTGAAGAGGTCCAGAGGTCCAGACACAGGCGGCAGAAGACTTTCAGTCTTCATAAGGTAGCGCACAGCACTGCAGCTGTGCGCCATTGTTGTCAGCACACTTCATACCAGCGGTCACTGAGGGTGCAGGGAGCTGGGGGGGGCGCCCTGGGCAGCAATGTATTATACCTTTTTTATGGCTAAAAAAACCCTTGAGGCTATATGGATGTATTTAACCCCTGCCAGATCTCACAAACTCCGGGAGAAGAGCCCGCCGTTTTAGGGGGCGGGGCCTATTCTCCTCAGCACACGGCGCCATTTTCCTGCTCAGCTCTGCTGTGAGGAAGGCTCCCAGGCTCTCCCCTGCACTGCACTACAGAAACAGGGTTAAAACAGAGAGGGGGGGCACTTATTTGGCGATATGATTACATATGTGAAAATGCTATAAGGGAAAACACTTGTATAAGGGGTTGTCCCTGTATAATTATAGCGTTTTTGGTGTGTGCTGGCAAACTCTCCCTCTGTCTCCCCAAAGGGCTAGTGGGGTCCTGTCCTCTATCAGAGCATTCCCTGTGTGTGTGCTGTGTGTCGGTACGTGTGTGTCGACATGTAGGAGGACGATGTTGGTGAGGAGGCGGAGCAAATTGCCTGTATTGGTGATGTCACTCTCTAGGGAGTCGACACCGGAATGGATGGCTTATTTAGGAAGTACGTGATAATGTCAACACGATGCAAGGTCGGTTGACGACATGAGACGGCCGGCAAATAAATTAGTACCTGTCCAGGCGTCTCAGACACCGTCAGGGGCTTGTAAAAACGCCCATTTACCTCAGTTGGTCGACACAGACACGGACACTGACTTCAGTGTCGACGGTGAAGAAACAAACGTATTTTCCTTTAGGGCCACACGTTACATGTTAAGGGCAATGAAGGAGGTGTTATATATTTCTGATACTACAAGTACCACAAATAAGGGTATTATGTAGGGTGGGAATAATCTACTTGTAGTTTTTCCTGAATCAGATAAATTAAAGTGTGTGATGATACGTGGGTTTCCTCCGATAGAAAATTATTGGAGGTATACCCTTTCCCGCCAGAAGTGAGGGCGAGTTGGGAAACACACCTTAGGGTGGATAAGGCGCTCACACGCTTATAAAAACAAGTGGCGTTACCGTCTCCAGATACGGCCGCCCTCAAGGAGCCAGCTGATAGGAAGCTGAAAAATATCCTAAAAAGTATATACACACATACTGGTGTTATACTACGACCAGCAATCACCTCAGCCTGGATGTGCAGCGCTGGGGGGGCTTGGTCGGATTTCCTGACTGAAAATATTGATACCCTTGACAGGAACAATATTTTATTGACTATAGAGCATTTTAAGGATGCATTTCTATATATGCGAGATGCGCAGAGGGATATTTGCATTCTGGCATCAAGAGTAGATTTGATGTCCATATCTGCCAGACGATGTTTATAGACACGACAGTGGTCAGGTGATGCAGATTCCAGACGGCACATGGAAGTATTGCCGTATAAAGGGGCGGTCCATCGGTCCTGGTGGCCATGGCAACAGCTGGAAAATCCACTTTTGTTACCCCAAGTCACATCTCAGCAGAAAAGGACACAGTCTTTTCAGTCTCAGTCCTTTCGTACCCATAAAGGCAGGCGGGCAAAAAGCCAGTCATATCTGCCCAGGGTTAGAGGAAAGGGAAGAAGACTGCAGCAGGCAGCCCATTCCCAGGAACAGAAGTCCTCCACAGCTTCTGCCAAGTCCGCAGCATGACGCTGGGGCCATACAAGCGGACTCAGGTGCGGTGGGGGGTCATCTCAAGAGTTTCAGCACGCAGTGGGCTAACTCGCAAGTGGACTCCTGGATCCTACACGTAGTATCCCAGGTGTACATTGGAAATTCGAGACGTCTTCCCCTCACAAGTTCCTGAAGTCTGCTTTACCAACGTCTCCCTCCGACAGGGAGGCAGTATTGGGAAAAAATTCACAGGCTGTATTCCCAGCAGGTGATAATCAAAGTACCCCTCCTACAACAAGGGAAGGGGTATTATTCCACACTATATTGTGGTACTGAAGCCAAACGGCTCGGTGAGATCTAAAAGATTTGAACAATTACATACAAGGGTTCAAATCAAGATGGAGTCACTCAGAGCAGTGATAGCGAACCAGGACGATATGGTGTCACTGGATATCAGGGACGCTTACCTACATGTCCAAATTTTGCCCTTCTCACCAAGGGTATCTCAGGTTCGTGGTACAGAACTGTCACTATCAGTTCAGACGCTGCCGTTTGGATTGTCCACGGCACCCCGGGTCTTTACCATGGTAATGGCCGAAATGATGATTCTTCCTAAAAGAAATATGGACGCTTTCCTGATAAGGGCAAGGTCCAGAGAACAGTTGGCGGTCGGAGTAGCACTATCTCAAGTAGTTCTACGACAGCACGAGTGGATTCTAAATATTCCAAATTCGCAGCTTTTTCCGACGACACGTCTAATGTTCCTAGGAATGATTCTGGACACAGTCCAGAAAAGTATGTTTTCTCCCGGAGAAGAAGGCCAGGGAGTTATCCGAGCTAGTCAGGAACCTCCTAAAACCAGGAAAAGTATCAGTGCATCATTGCACAAGGGTCCTGTGAAAAATGGTGGTTTCTTACAAAGCGATCCCATTCGGTAGATTTCACGCAAGAACCTTTCAGTGGAATCTGCTGGGAAAATGGTCCGGATCGCATCTTCAGATGCATCAGCGGATAACCCTGTCTCCAAGGACAAGGGTGTTTTCTTCTGCGGTGGCTGCAGAGTGCTCATCTATGAAAGGGCCGCAGATTCGACATTCAGGACTGGGTCCTGGTGACCACGGATGCCAGCCTGAGTGGCTGGGGAGCAGTCACACAAGGAAAAAAATTCCAGGGAGTGTGATCAAGTCTGGAGACTTCTCTCCACATAAATATACTGGAGCTAAGGGCAATTTACAAGGCTCTAAGCTTAGCAAGACCTCTGCTTCAAGGTCAGCCGGTATTGATCCAGTGGGACAACATCACGGCAGTCGCCCACGTAAACAGACAGGGCGGCACATGAAGCAGGAGGGAAATGGCAGAAACTGCAAGGATTCTTCGCTGGGCGAAAAATCATGTGATAACACTCTCAGCAGTGTTAATTCCGGGAGTGGAAAACTGGGAAGCAGACTTCCTCAGCAGGCATAACCTCCACCCGGGAGAGTGGGGACTTCAGCGGGAAGTCTTCCACATGATTGTAAACCGTTGGGAAAAACCAAAGGTGGACATGATGGCGTCCCGCCTGAACAAAAAACTAGACAGATATTGCGCCAGGTCAAGGGACCCTCAGGCAATAGCGGTGGACGCTCTGGTAACACTGTGGGTATACCAGTCAGGGTATGTGTTCCCTCCTATGCATCTCATACCAAAAGTACTGAGAATCATAAGAAGGAGATGAGTAAGAACGATACTCGTGGTTCCGGATGGGTCAAGAAGGACTTGGTACCCGGAACTTCAAGAGATGCTCACGGAAGAACCGTGGCCTCTACCTTTAAGAGAGGACCTGCTCCAGCAGGGGCCTTTTCTGTTCCAAGACTTACCGCGGCTGCGTTTGACGGCATGGCAGTTGAACGCCGGATCCTGGAAGGGCATTCCAGATGAAGTCATCCCTACCCTGGTCGAAGCCAGGAAGGATGTAACCGCAAAACATGTTCACCGCATTTGGCGAAAATATGTTGCGTGGTGTGAGGCCAAGAAGGTCCCTACAGAGGAATTCCAACTGGGTCGTTTCCTACATTTCCTGAAAACAGGACTGTCTATGGGCCTAAAATTAGGGTCCATTAAGGTTCAAATTTCGACCCTGTCAAATTTCTTCCAGAAAGAACTGGCTTCAGTGCCTGAAGTTCAGACGTTTGTAAAAGGGGTACTGCATATACAGCCTCCTTTTGTGCCCCCAGTGGCACCTTGGGATCTCAATGTTGTTTTGAGTTTCCTAAAGTCACATTGGTTTGATCCACTCACCACTGTGGAATTAAAATATTTCACATGGAAGGTGAAGATTCTATTAGCCCTGGCTTCAGCCAGGCGTGTGTCAGAATGGGCGGCTTTATCATATAAAAGCCCTTACTTAATTTTTCATTCTGACAGGGCAGAATTGAGGACTCGTCCTCAATTTCTCCTTAAGGTGTTTTCTGTTTTTCACATGAACCAACCTATTGTGGTACCTGCGGCTACTAGGGACTTGGAGGACTCCAAGTTACTTGACGTTGTCAGGGCCCTGAAAATATATGTTTCCAGGACGACTGGAGTCAGAAAATCTGACTCGCTGTTTAGCCTGTATGCACCCAACAAGATGGGTGTTCCTGCTTCTAAGCAGACGATTGCTCGCTGGATTTGTAGTACAATTCAGCTTGCACATTCTGTGGCAGGCTTGCCACAGCCAAAATCAGTAAAAGCCCATTCCACAAGGAAGTGGGCTCATCTTGGGCGGCTGCCCGAGGGGTCTCGGCTTTACAACTTTGCCGAGCTGCTACTTGGTCAGGGGCACACCCTGACTGAGGAGGACCTGGAGTTCTCTCATTCGGTGCTGCAGAGTCATCCGCACTCTCCCGCCCGTTTGGGAGCTTTGGTATAATCCCCATGGTCCTGACGGAGTCCCCAGCATCCACTTAGGACGTTAGAGAAAATAAGAATTTACTTACCGATAATTCTATTTCTCGTAGTCCGTAGTGGATGCTGGGCGCCCATCCCAAGTGCGGATTGTCTGCAATACTTGTACATAGTTATTGTTACAAAAATCGGGTTATTCTTGTTGTGAGCCATCTTTTCAGAGGCTCCTTCGTTGTTATCATACGGTTAACTGGGTTCAGATCACAGGTTGTACGGTGTGATTGGTGTGGCTGGTATGAGTCTTACCCGGGATTCAATATCCTTCCTTATTATGCACGCTCGTCCGGGCACAGTATCCTAACTGAGGCTTGGAGGAGGGTCATAGGGGGAGGAGCCAGTGCACACCACCTGATCCTAAAGCTTTTATTATTGTGCCCTGTCTCCTGCGGAGCCGCTAAACCCCATGGTCCTGACGGAGTCCCCAGCATCCACTACGGACTACGAGAAATAGAATTATCGGTAAGTAAATTCTTATTTTTTTAACTGATCGCTACGCAGCGAACAACGGCAGCTAGCGATCAACTCGGAATGACCCCCACTGTTACTAATAGTAACGTGATAATTACTGAACATAGCAATGATGCCGGTTTTCCCTATTTTAAATAGCACATCATGTTTCTGCAGAAGAGACATCATTATTCTGGGAAACTTTGGACATATTTGAACCAAACTTACTAAAGGCCTCCATACGTAACGGCCAATTCCCCAATCCGATGGCATTGCTGATCCACCAACCGGATCCATCGATGATCAGCGATCCGTTGGGGAATTGGGGAAGTGAAACATGTTAATAATCCCCTTTTTGCCTATCACGACCGTTTTCAGTTGGGGTCGGTAAGTCAAGATTTTTAAACACGTTTAATATTCCGGATTCCCTGACACAGCCGCCGGGAGATGGGGAAATTGCAGCAATTTCTGGCTGATTTATGGGGGGGTCTCAAGTTCCGATGCTTCATGTATTATTTTAATGGCCTCAAGATATACCTCGTTATATAGTTGCATTACAGTCAATATACATTTATTATGCATACAGAATCATAAAATTGCACTTTTCATATACCGAGCCACAAATTAATTAGCATAAAAAACTTTAAAAGAGCATAAATGGGCGGAATCAATAAAAAGTAAAAACATCTAAAACAATTCTATGTAACTAAGCAACACATCCTAATTGATATGTGGCACATTATAAACAGATCATTAAAGCAATCTGAACATTGTAATTGTTGTATATTAATATACATATAAAAAAAATCTGAAATAATAAAAATATCACAATCCGTTTGTGTGTTGTAGTTACAGTAACTAGGGGCCTAATGACTGCTGTTTAGTCCGATGTATATTCGTTGCTTACTCTTTGTAAACGTGCCCTGTACTGTATATGAGAGGCAGTGGTAAGAACCCTTTTAGGCTATGAATTGTTTATTTCACAGAAGTCTTAGGGATGGCAATAAAACACTTGGTGACAGGGAGATTCAGCTTTATTAAAACTATATTTGAGAGATGTTTTAGTGGCCATACACATATTGACCTTGGGCCTACTTCAGATCTGGGGGGTCATTCCGACCTAATCGCTCGCTGTTGTTTTTCGCAGCGCAGCGAACAAGTTACTACTGCGCATGCACATGCACCGCAATGCGCAGGCGCGTTGTACGAGTACAAAGCGGATCGATGGGTTTAACGAAGAATCCATTCGCACAGCCGATCGCAAAGAGATTGACAGGAAGAGGGCGTGTGTGGGTGGCAACTGACCGTTTTCAGGGAGTGTTTGGCAAAACGCAGGCGTGTCCAGGCATTTGCAGGGCGTGTGTCTGACGTCAATTCCGGGCCCTGACAGGCTGAAGTGATCGCAGCGGCTGAGTAAGTCCAGAGCTACTCAGAAACGGCAAAAAAACTTTTTCATCCCGCTCGGCTGCACAGGCGTTCGCACACTTGCAAAGCAAAAATACACTCCCCCGTGGGCGGCGACTATGCGTTTGCACGGCTGTTAAAAGTAGCTAGCGAGCGATCAACTCGTAATGAGGGCCCTGATCGCAGCAGCAAATTTGTTAGCAGTTGGGCAAAACCATGTGCACTGCAGGGGGGGCAGATGTAACATGTGCAGAGAGAGTTAGATTTGGGTGGGGTGTGTTCAAACTGAAATCTAAATTGCAGTGTAAAAATAAAGCAGCCAGTATTTACCCTGCACAGAAACAATATAACCCACCCAAATCTAACGCTCTCTGCACATGTTACATCTGCCCCATATGGGCCCTCATTCCGAGCTGATCGCTAGCTGCCGTTGTTCTCTGCGTTGCGATCATCTAAAAAAATGGCAAAACTGCGCATGCACCGTAATGCGCACGGACGGCGTACGGGTACAACGAGCATCGTGGTTTTTCACAGGTTCTAGCGACGCTTTCAGTCGCACTGGCGGATCTAGGAGACAGGAAGTGGGAGTTTCTGGGTGGCAACTGACTGTTTTCTGGGAGTGTTTGGAAAAACTCAGGCGTGGTCGGTTGTTTGCTGGGCGGGTATCTGACATCATTACCGTGTGACTCGTCGCAGCAATCATCGCACAGAATAAGTAACTACAGGGCTGGTCTTGTTCTGCACAAAACGCGTTTGCACTCCTGCAGAGCAAAAATACACTCCCCCGTGGGCGGCGACTATGCGTTTGCACGGCTGCTAAAAGTAGCTAGCGAGCGATCAACTCGGAATGAGGGCCCTGGTTTTGCCCAACTGCTAACAAATTTGCTGCTGCGATCAGGTCTGAATTACCCCCACTGTCCTATGATGATTTAGCTGCAGCAGGTTCTAGGTGAATAGTTGCAGTTTCATTCTATGCTCATAAAGGCGACCATTTATCAAATAGCCTGAAAAGACTCCTTTCCATCACTGTTCATTGCGGCAATAGAAAATATATTTTGTTGTGCTAATTTAACAAAAAATAAATAAAATAAAATTGCTCAGATCTCCGGCCAGCAACAGTAACTAGAGACTAACTGCATAGCCGGCCAGCAGCAGTATCCAGAGACTAACGGCATAACCGTCCAGCAGCAGTAACCAGAGATTAACGGCATAGCCGTCCAGCAGCAGTATCCAGAGACTAACGGCATAGCCAGCCAGAAGCAGCAACAAGAGACTCACAGCATAGCCAGCCAGCAGCAGTAACCAGAGACTCACGGCATAGCCGGCCAACAACAGTAACCAGAGACTCACGGCATAGCCGGCCAGCAGCAGTAACCAGAGACTCACAGCATAGCCGGCCAGCAGCAGTAACCAGAGACTCACAGCATAGCCGGCCAACAACAGTAACCAGAGACTCACGGCATAGCCGGCCAACAACAGTAACCAGAGACTCACGGCATAGCCGGCCAACAACAGTAACCAGAGACTCACGGCATAGCCGGCCAACAACAGTAACCAGAGACTCACGGCATAGCCGGCCAACAACAGTAACCAGAGACTCACGGCATAGCCGGTCAGCAGCAGTATCCAGAGACTCACGGCATAGCCGGCCAGCAGCAGTAACCAGAGACTCACAGCATAGCCGGCCAGCAGCAGTAACCAGAGACTCACGGCATAGCCGGTCAGCAGCAGTATCCAGAGACTCATCGCATAGCCGGCCAGCAGCAGTAACCAGAGACTCACAGCATAGCCGGACATCAGCAGTAACCAGAGACTCATGGCATAGCCAACCAGCAGCAGTAACCAGAGACTCACAACATAGCTCACCAGCAGCATTAACCAGAGACTCACGGCATAGTCGGCCAGCAGCAGTAACCAGAGACTCACAGCATAGCCGGCCAGCAGCAGTATCCAGAGACTCACGACATAGCTTGCCAGCAGCAGTAACCAGAGACTCACGACATAGCCGGCCAGCAGCAGTAACCAGAGACTCACGACATAGCCGGCCAGCAGCAGTAACCAGAGACTCACATCATAGCCGGCCAGCAGCAGTAACCAGAGACTCACGGCATAGCCGGTCAGCAGCAGTATCCAGAGACTCACGACATAGCCGTCCAGCAGCAGTAACCAGAGACTCACAGCATAGCCGGACATTAGCAGTAATCAGAGACTCATGGCATAGCCAACCAGCAGCAGTAACCAGAGACTCACAACATAGCTCACCAGCAGCATTAACCAGAGACTCACGGCATAGTCGGCCAGCAGCAGTAACCAGAGACTCACAGCATAGCCGGCCAGCAGCAGTATCCAGAGACTCACGACATAGCTTGCCAGCAGCAGTAACCAGAGACTCACGACATAGCCGGCCAGCAGCAGTAACCAGAGACTCACAGCATAGCCGGCCAGCAGCAGTAACCAGAGACTCACAGCATAGCCGGCCAGCAGCAGTAACCAGAGACTCACGGCATAGCCAGTAACCAGAGACTCACATCATAGCCGGCCAGCAGCAGTAACCAGAGACTCACGGCATAGCCGGTCAGCAGCAGTATCCAGAGACTCACGACATAGCTTGCCAGCAGCAGTAACCAGAGACTCACAACATAGCCGGCCAGCAGCACTAACCAGAGACTCACAACATAGCCGGCCAACAACAGTAACCAGAGACTCACGACATATCCGGACATCAGCAGTAACCAGAGACTCATGGCATAGCCAACCAGCAGCAGTAACCAGAGACTCACAACATAGCTGACCAGCAGCATTAACCAGAGACTCACGGCATAGTCGGCCAGTAGCAGTAACCAGAGACTCACAGCATAGCCGGCCAGCAGCAGTAACCAGAGACTCATGGCATAGCCAGTAACCAGAGACTCACGGAATAGCCAGTAACCAGAGACTCACATCATAGCCGGCCAGCAGCAGTAATCAGAGACTCACGGCATAGCCGGTCAGCAGCAGTATCCAGAGACTCACGACATAGCCGGCCAGCAGCAGTAACCAGAGACTCACAGCATAGCCGGCCAGCAGCAGTAAACAGAGACTCACGGCATAGCCGATCAGCAGCAGTATCCAGAGACTCACGGCATAGCTTGCCAGCAGCAGTAACCAGAGACTCACGACATAGCCGGCCAGCAGCAGTAACCTGAGACTCACAGCATAGCCGGCCAGCAGCAGTAATCAGAGACTCACAGCATAGCCGGCCAGCAGCAGTAACCAGAGACTCACGGCATAGCCGGTCAGTAGCAGTATCCAGAGACTCACGACATAGCTTGCCAGCAGCAGTAACCAGAGACTCGCGACATAGCCGGCCAGCAGCACTAACCAGAGACTCACGACATAGCCGGACATCAGCAGTAACCAAAGACTCACGGCATAGCCGACCAGCAGCAGTAACCAGAGACTCACAGCATAGCCGGACATCAGCAGTAACCAAAGACTCATGGCATAGCCAACCAGCAGCAGTAACCAGAGACTCACGGCATAGTCAGCCAGCAGCAGTAACTAGAGACTAACGACATAGCCAGCCAGCAGCAGTAACCAGAGACTCACAGCATGCTATAGCTGTCTAGCAGCAGTAACCAGTGACTCCCGACATAGCTGACCAGCAGCAGTAACCACAGACTAACGGCATAGCCGGCCAGCAGCAGTAACCAGAGACTAATGGCATAGCCGTCCAGCAGCAGTAACCAGAGACTCACACGATAAAGCCAGCCAGCAACAGTAACCAGAGACTCACAGCATAGCCGGCCAGCAGCAGTAACCAGAGACTCACGGCATAGCCAGCAAGCAGCAGTAACCAAAGACTCACAGCATAGTCGGCCAGCAGCAGTAACTAGAGACTAACGACATAGTCTCTGGTTACTGCTGCTGGCCGGCTATGTCGTTAGTCTCTGGTTACTGCTGCTGGCCGGCTAACGTCATAGCCAGCAAGCAGCAGTAACCAAAGACTCACAGCATAGCCGGCCAACAGCAGTAACCAGAGACTCACAGCATGCTTTAGCTGTCTAGCAGCAGTAACCAGTGACTCCCGACATAGCTGACCAGCAGCAGTAACCAGAGACTCACGACATAGCTGGCCAGCAGCAGTAACCAGAGACTCACGGCATAGTCGGTCAGCAGCAGTATCCAGAGACTCACGACATAGCTTGCCAGCAGCACTAACCAGAGACTCACGACATAGCCGGCCAACAACAGTAACCAGAGACTCACGGCATAGTCGGCCAACAACAGTAACCAGAGACTCACGGCATAGTCGGCCAGCAGCAGTAACTAGAGACTCACGACATAGCCAGCAAGCAGCAGTAACCAGAGCCTCGCAGCATAGCCGGCCAGCAGCAGTAACCAGAGACTCAGCATGCTATAGCTGTCTAGCAGCAGTAACCAGTGACTCCAGACATAGCCGGCCAGCAGCACTAACCAGAGACTCATGACATAGCCGGCCAACAACAGTAACCAGATACTCACGACATAGCCGGACATCAGCAGTAACCAAAGACTCATGGCATAGCCAACCAGCAGCAGTAACCAGAGACTCACAACATAGCTGACCAGCAGCAGTAACCAGAGACTAACGGCATAGTCGGCCAGCAGCAGTAACCAGAGACTCACAGCATAGCCGGCCAGCAGCAGTAACCAGAGACTCATGGCATAGCCAGTAACCAGAGACTCACGGCATAGCCAGTAACCAGAGACTCACATCATAGCAGGCCAGCAGCAGTAACCTGAGACTCACAGCATAGCCGGCCAGCAGCAGTAATCAGAGACTCACAGCATAGCCGGCCAGCAGCAGTAACCAGAGACTCACGGCATAGCCGGTCAGTAGCAGTATCCAGAGACTCACGACATAGCTTGCCAGCAGCAGTAACCAGAGACTTGCGACATAGCCGGCCAGCAGCACTAACCAGAGACTCACGACATAGCCGGACATCAGCAGTAACCAAAGACTCACGGCATAGCCGACCAGCAGCAGTAACCAGAGACTCACAAGTCACAACATAGCCGGCCAGCAGCAGTAACCAGAGACTCACATCATAGCAGGCCAGCAGCAGTAACCAGAGACTCACGGCATAGCCGGCCAGCAGCAGTAACCAGAGACTCACAGCATAGCCGGCCAGCAGCAGTAACTAGAGACTCATGGCATAGCCAGTAACCATAGACTCATGGCATAGCCAGTAACCAGAGACTCACAGCATAGCCGGCCAGCAGCAGTAACCAGAGACTCATGGCATAGCCAACCAGCAGCAGTAACCAGAGACTCACGACATAGCCGGTCAGCAGCAGTATCCAGAGACTCACGACATAGCTTGCCATCAGCAGTAACCAGAGACTCACAGCATAGTCTCTGGTTACTGCTGCTGGCTGGCTATGCTGTGAGTCTCTGGTTACTGCTGATGGCCGGCTATGTCGTGAGTCTCTAGATACTGCTGCTGGCCGGCTATGCTGTGAGTCACTGGTTACTGCTGCTGGCCGGCTATGTCATTAGTCTCTGGTTACTGCTGCTGGCCGGCTATGTCGTTAGTCTCTGGTTACTGCTGCTGGCTGGCTAACGACATAGCCGGCCAGCAGCAGTAACCAGAGACTAATGACATAGCCGGCCAGCAGCAGTAACCAGTGACTCACAGCATAGCCGGCCAGCAGCAGTATCCAGAGACTCACGACATAGCCGGCCAGCAGCAGTAACCAGAGACTCACGACATAGCCGGCCAGCAGCAGTATCCAGAGACTCACGACATAGCTGGCCAGCAGCAGTAACCAGAGACTCACGACAAAGCCGGCCAGCAGCAGTATCCAGAGACTCACGACATAGCTGGCCAGCAGCAGTAACCAGAGACTCACAGCATAGCCGGCCAGCAGCAGTATCCAGAGACTCACGACATAGCTGGCCAGCAACAGTAACCAGAGACTCACGACATAGCCGGTCAGCAGCAGTATCCAGAGACTCTCAGCATAGCCGGCCAGCAGCAGTAACCAGAGACTCACAGCATAGTCAGCCAGCAGCAGTAACTAGAGACTAACGACATAGCCGGCCAGCAGCAGTAACCAGAGACTCACAGCATGCTATAGCTGTCTAGCAGCAGTAACCAGTGACTCCCGATATAGCTGACCAGCAGCAGTAACCAGAGACTAACGGCATAGCCATCCAGCAGCATTAACCAGAGACTCACGGCATAGTCGGCCAGCAGCAGTAACCAGAGACTCACAGCATAGCCGGCCAGCAGCAGTATCCAGAGACTCACGACATAGCTTGCCAGCAGCAGTAACCAGAGACTCACGACATAGCCGGCCAGCAGCAGTAACCAGAGACTCACAGCATAGCCGGCCAGCAGCAGTAACCAGAGACTCACAGCATAGCCGGCCAGCAGCAGTAACCAGAGACTCACGGCATAGCCAGTAACCAGAGACTCACATCATAGCCGGCCAGCAGCAGTAACCAGAGACTCACGGCATAGCCGGTCAGCAGCAGTATCCAGAGACTCACGACATAGCTTGCCAGCAGCAGTAACCAGAGACTCACAACATAGCCGGCCAGCAGCACTAACCAGAGACTCACAACATAGCCGGCCAACAACAGTAACCAGAGACTCACGACATATCCGGACATCAGCAGTAAACAGAGACTCATGGCATAGCCAACCAGCAGCAGTAACCAGAGACTCACAACATAGCTGACCAGCAGCATTAACCAGAGACTCACGGCATAGTCGGCCAGTAGCAGTAACCAGAGACTCACAGCATAGCCGGCCAGCAGCAGTAACCAGAGACTCATGGCATAGCCAGTAACCAGAGACTCACGGAATAGCCAGTAACCAGAGACTCACATCATAGCCGGCCAGCAGCAGTAATCAGAGACTCACGGCATAGCCGGTCAGCAGCAGTATCCAGAGACTCACGACATAGCCGGCCAGCAGCAGTAACCAGAGACTCACAGCATAGCCGGCCAGCAGCAGTAAACAGAGACTCACGGCATAGCCGATCAGCAGCAGTATCCAGAGACTCACGGCATAGCTTGCCAGCAGCAGTAACCAGAGACTCACGACATAGCCGGCCAGCAGCAGTAACCTGAGACTCACAGCATAGCCGGCCAGCAGCAGTAATCAGAGACTCACAGCATAGCTGGCCAGCAGCAGTAACCAGAGACTCACGGCATAGCCGGTCAGTAGCAGTATCCAGAGACTCACGACATAGCTTGCCAGCAGCAGTAACCAGAGACTCGCGACATAGCCGGCCAGCAGCACTAACCAGAGACTCACGACATAGCCAGACATCAGCAGTAACCAAAGACTCACGGCATAGCCGACCAGCAGCAGTAACCAGAGACTCACAAGTCACAACATAGCCGGCCAGCAGCAGTAACCAGAGACTCACAGCATAGCCGGACATCAGCAGTAACCAAAGACTCATGGCATAGCCAACCAGCAGCAGTAACCAGAGACTCACGGCATAGTCAGCCAGCAGCAGTAACTAGAGACTAACGACATAGCCAGCCAGCAGCAGTAACCAGAGACTCACAGCATGCTATAGCTGTCTAGCAGCAGTAACCAGTGACTCCCGACATAGCTGACCAGCAGCAGTAACCACAGACTAACGGCATAGCCGGCCAGCAGCAGTAACCAGAGACTAATGGCATAGCCGTCCAGCAGCAGTAACCAGAGACTCACACGGTAAAGCCAGCAACAGTAACCAGAGACTCACAGCATAGCCGGCCAGCAGCAGTAACCAGAGACTCACGGCATAGCCAGCAAGCAGCAGTAACCAAAGACTCACAGCATAGTCGGCCAGCAGCAGTAACCAGAGACTAACGACATAGTCTCTGGTTACTGCTGCTGGCCGGCTATGTCGTTAGTCTCTGGTTACTGCTGCTGGCCGGCTAACGTCATAGCCAGCAAGCAGCAGTAACCAAAGACTCACAGCATAGCCGGCCAACAGCAGAAACCAGAGACTCACAGCATGCTTTAGCTGTCTAGCAGCAGTAACCAGTGACTCCCGACATAGCTGACCAGCAGCAGTAACCAGAGACTCACGACATAGCTGGCCAGCAGCAGTAACCAGAGACTCACGGCATAGTCGGTCAGCAGCAGTATCCAGAGACTCACGACATAGCTTGCCAGCAGCACTAACCAGAGACTCACGACATAGCCGGCCAACAACAGTAACCAGAGACTCACGGCATAGTCGGCCAACAACAGTAACCAGAGACTCACGGCATAGTCGGCCAGCAGCAGTAACTAGAGACTCACGACATAGCCAGCAAGCAGCAGTAACCAGAGCCTCGCAGCATAGCCGGCCAGCAGCAGTAACCAGAGACTCAGCATGCTATAGCTGTCTAGCAGCAGTAACCAGTGACTCCAGACATAGCCGGCCAGCAGCACTAACCAGAGACTCATGACATAGCCGGCCAACAACAGTAACCAGATACTCACGACATAGCCGGACATCAGCAGTAACCAAAGACTCATGGCATAGCCAACCAGCAGCAGTAACCAGAGACTCACAACATAGCTGACCAGCAGCAGTAACCAGAGACTAACGGCATAGTCGGCCAGCAGCAGTAACCAGAGACTCACAGCATAGCCGGCCAGCAGCAGTAACCAGAGACTCATGGCATAGCCAGTAACCAGAGACTCACGGCATAGCCAGTAACCAGAGACTCACATCATAGCAGGCCAGCAGCAGTAACCTGAGACTCACAGCATAGCCGGCCAGCAGCAGTAATCAGAGACTCACAGCATAGCCGGCCAGCAGCAGTAACCAGAGACTCACGGCATAGCCGGTCAGTAGCAGTATCCAGAGACTCACGACATAGCTTGCCAGCAGCAGTAACCAGAGACTCGCGACATAGCCGGCCAGCAGCACTAACCAGAGACTCACGACATAGCCGGACATCAGCAGTAACCAAAGACTCACGGCATAGCCGACCAGCAGCAGTAACCAGAGACTCACAAGTCACAACATAGCCGGCCAGCAGCAGTAACCAGAGACTCACATCATAGCAGGCCAGCAGCAGTAACCAGAGACTCACGGCATAGCCGGCCAGCAGCAGTAACCAGAGACTCACAGCATAGCCGGCCAGCAGCAGTAACCAGAGACTCATGGCATAGCCAGTAACCATAGACTCATGGCATAGCCAGTAACCAGAGACTCACAGCATAGCCGGCCAGCAGCAGTAACCAGAGACTCATGGCATAGCCAACCAGCAGCAGTAACCAGAGACTCACGACATAGCCGGTCAGCAGCAGTATCCAGAGACTCACGACATAGCTTGCCATCAGCAGTAACCAGAGACTCACAGCATAGTCTCTGGTTACTGCTGCTGGCTGGCTATGCTGTGAGTCTCTGGTTACTGCTGATGGCCGGCTATGTCGTGAGTCTCTGGATACTGCTGCTGGCCGGCTATGCTGTGAGTCACTGGTTACTGCTGCTTGCCGGCTATGTCATTAGTCTCTGGTTACTGCTGCTGTCCGGCTATGTCGTTAGTCTCTGGTTACTGCTGCTGGCTGGCTAACGACATAGCCGGCCAGCAGCAGTAACCAGAGACTAATGACATAGCCGGCCAGCAGCAGTAACCAGTGACTCACAGCATAGACGGCCAGCAGCAGTATCCAGAGACTCACGACATAGCCGGCCAGCAGCAGTAACCAGAGACTCACGACATAGCCGGCCAGCAGCAGTATCCAGAGACTCACGACATAGCTGGCCAGCAGCAGTAACCAGAGACTCACGACATAGCCGGCCAGCAGCAGTATCCAGAGACTCACGACATAGCTGGCCAGCAGCAGTAACCAGAGACTCACAGCATAGCCGGCCAGCAGCAGTATCCAGAGACTCACGACATAGCTGGCCAGCAACAGTAACCAGAGACTCACGACATAGCCGGTCAGCAGCAGTATCCAGAGACTCTCAGCATAGCCGGCCAGCAGCAGTAACCAGAGACTCACAGCATAGTCAGCCAGCAGCAGTAACTAGAGACTAACGACATAGCCGGCCAGCAGCAGTAACCAGAGACTCACAGCATGCTATAGCTGTCTAGCAGCAGTAACCAGTGACTCCCGATATAGCTGACCAGCAGCAGTAACCAGAGACTAACGGCATAGCCGTCCAGCAGCATTAACCAGAGACTCACGGCATAGTCGGCCAGCAGCAGTAACCAGAGACTCACAGCATAGCCGGCCAGCAGCAGTATCCAGAGACTCACGACATAGCTTGCCAGCAGCAGTAACCAGAGACTCACGACATAGCCGGCCAGCAGCAGTAACCAGAGACTCACAGCATAGCCGGCCAGCAGCAGTAACCAGAGACTCACAGCATAGCCGGCCAGCAGCAGTAACCAGAGACTCACGGCATAGCCAGTAACCAGAGACTCACATCATAGCCGGCCAGCAGCAGTAACCAGAGACTCACGGCATAGCCGGTCAGCAGCAGTATCCAGAGACTCACGACATAGCTTGCCAGCAGCAGTAACCAGAGACTCACAACATAGCCGGCCAGCAGCACTAACCAGAGACTCACAACATAGCCGGCCAACAACAGTAACCAGAGACTCACGACATATCCGGACATCAGCAGTAACCAGAGACTCATGGCATAGCCAACCAGCAGCAGTAACCAGAGACTCACAACATAGCTGACCAGCAGCATTAACCAGAGACTCACGGCATAGTCGGCAAGTAGCAGTAACCAGAGACTCACAGCATAGCCGGCCAGCAGCAGTAACCAGAGACTCATGGCATAGCCAGTAACCAGAGACTCACGGAATAGCCAGTAACCAGAGACTCACATCATAGCCGGCCAGCAGCAGTAATCAGAGACTCACGGCATAGCCGGTCAGCAGCAGTATCCAGAGACTCACGACATAGCCGGCCAGCAGCAGTAACCAGAGACTCACAGCATAGCCGGCCAGCAGCAGTAAACAGAGACTCACGGCATAGCCGATCAGCAGCAGTATCCAGAGACTCACGGCATAGCTTGCCAGCAGCAGTAACCAGAGACTCACGACATAGCCGGCCAGCAGCAGTAACCTGAGACTCACAGCATAGCCGGCCAGCAGCAGTAATCAGAGACTCACAGCATAGCCGGCCAGCAGCAGTAACCAGAGACTCACGGCATAGCCGGTCAGTAGCAGTATCCAGAGACTCACGACATAGCTTGCCAGCAGCAGTAACCAGAGACTCGCGACATAGCCGGCCAGCAGCACTAACCAGAGACTCACGACATAGCCGGACATCAGCAGTAACCAAAGACTCACGGCATAGCCGACCAGCAGCAGTAACCAGAGACTCACAAGTCACAACATAGCCGGCCAGCAGCAGTAACC
Source organism: Pseudophryne corroboree (assembly GCF_028390025.1). NCBI lineage: Eukaryota > Metazoa > Chordata > Amphibia > Anura > Myobatrachidae > Pseudophryne > Pseudophryne corroboree. The sequence goes on along the minus strand of NC_086450.1, from coordinate 11,915,683 downwards.
AGAGACTCACAGCATAGCCGGACATCAGCAGTAACCAAAGACTCATGGCATAGCCAACCAGCAGCAGTAACCAGAGACTCACGGCATAGTCAGCCAGCAGCAGTAACTAGAGACTAACGACATAGCCAGCCAGCAGCAGTAACCAGAGACTCACAGCATGCTATAGCTGTCTAGCAGCAGTAACCAGTGACTCCCGACATAGCTGACCAGCAGCAGTAACCACAGACTAACGGCATAGCCGGCCAGCAGCAGTAACCAGAGACTAATGGCATAGCCGTCCAGCAGCAGTAACCAGAGACTCACACGGTAAAGCCAGCCAGCAACAGTAACCAGAGACTCACAGCATAGCCGGCCAGCAGCAGTAACCAGAGACTCACGGCATAGCCAGCAAGCAGCAGTAACCAAAGACTCACAGCATAGCCGGCCAACAGCAGTAACCAGAGACTCACAGCATGCTTTAGCTGTCTAGCAGCAGTAACCAGTGACTCCCGACATAGCTGACCAGCAGCAGTAACCAGAGACTCACGACATAGCTGGCCAGCAGCAGTAACCAGAGACTCACGGCATAGTCGGTCAGCAGCAGTATCCAGAGACTCACGACATAGCTTGCCAGCAGCACTAACCAGAGACTCACGACATAGCCGGCCAACAACAGTAACCAGAGACTCACGGCATAGTCGGCCAACAACAGTAACCAGAGACTCACGGCATAGTCGGCCAGCAGCAGTAACTAGAGACTCACGACATAGCCAGCAAGCAGCAGTAACCAGAGCCTCGCAGCATAGCCGGCCAGCAGCAGTAACCAGAGACTCAGCATGCTATAGCTGTCTAGCAGCAGTAACCAGTGACTCCTGACATAGCCGGCCAGCAGCACTAACCAGAGACTCATGACATAGCCGGCCAACAACAGTAACCAGATACTCACGACATAGCCGGACATCAGCAGTAACCAAAGACTCATGGCATAGCCAACCAGCAGCAGTAACCAGAGACTCACAACATAGCTGACCAGCAGCAGTAACCAGAGACTAACGGCATAGTCGGCCAGCAGCAGTAACCAGAGACTCACAGCATAGCCGGCCAGCAGCAGTAACCAGAGACTCATGGCATAGCCAGTAACCAGAGACTCACAGCATAGCCAGTAACCAGAGACTCACATCATAGCAGGCCAGCAGCAGTAACCTGAGACTCACAGCATAGCCGGCCAGCAGCAGTAATCAGAGACTCACAGCATAGCCGGTCAGTAGCAGTATCCAGAGACTCACGACATAGCTTGCCAGCAGCAGTAACCAGAGACTCGCGACATAGCCGGCCAGCAGCACTAACCAGAGACTCACGACATAGCCGGACATCAGCAGTAACCAAAGACTCACGGCATAGCCGACCAGCAGCAGTAACCAGAGACTCACAAGTCACAACATAGCCGGCCAGCAGCAGTAACCAGAGACTCACATCATAGCAGGCCAGCAGCAGTAACCAGAGACTCACGGCATAGCCGGCCAGCAGCAGTAACCAGAGACTCACAGCATAGCCGGCCAGCAGCAGTAACCAGAGACTCATGGCATAGCCAGTAACCATAGACTCACAGCATAGCCGGCCAGCAGCAGTAACCAGAGACTCATGGCATCAGCAGCAGTAACCAGAGACTCACGACATAGCCGGTCAGCAGCAGTATCCAGAGACTCACGACATAGCTTGCCATCAGCAGTAACCAGAGACTCACAGCATAGTCTCTGGTTACTGCTGCTGGCCGGCTATGTCGTGAGTCTCTGGATACTGCTGCTGGCCGGCTATGCTGTGAGTCACTGGTTACTGCTGCTGGCCGGCTATGTCATTAGTCTCTGGTTACTGCTGCTGGCCGGCTATGTCGTTAGTCTCTGGTTACTGCTGCTGGCTGGCTAACGACATAGCCGGCCAGCAGCAGTAACCAGAGACTAATGACATAGCCGGCCAGCAGCAGTAACCAGTGACTCACAGCATAGCCGGCCAGCAGCAGTATCCAGAGACTCACGACATAGCCGGCCAGCAGCAGTAACCAGAGACTCACGACATAGCCGGCCAGCAGCAGTATCCAGAGACTCACGACATAGCTGGCCAGCAGCAGTAACCAGAGACTCACAGCATAGCCGGCCAGCAGCAGTATCCAGAGACTCACGACATAGCTGGCCAGCAACAGTAACCAGAGACTCACGACATAGCCGGTCAGCAGCAGTATCCAGAGACTCTCAGCATAGCCGGCCAGCAGCAGTAACCAGAGACTCACAGCATAGTCAGCCAGCAGCAGTAACTAGAGACTAACGACATAGCCGGCCAGCAGCAGTAACCAGAGACTCACAGCATAGTCAGCCAGCAGCAGTAACTAGAGACTAACGACATAGCCGGCCAGCAGCAGTAACCAGAGACTCACAGCATGCTATAGCTGTCTAGCAGCAGTAACCAGTGACTCCCGATATAGCTGACCAGCAGCAGTAACCAGAGACTAACGGCATAGCCGTCCAGCAGCAGTAACCAGAGACTCACACGGTAAAGCCAGCCAGCAGCAGTAACCAGAGACTCACACGGTAAAGCCAGCCAGCAACAGTAACCAGAGACTCACGGCATAGCCGGCCAGCAGCAGTAACCAGAGACTCACAGCATAGCCGGCCAGATGCAGTAACCAGAGACTCACAGCATAGCCAGCCAGCAGCAGTAACCAGAGACTCACACGGTAAAGCCAGCCAGCAACAGTAACCAGAGACTCACAGCATAGCCGGCCAGCAGCAGTAACCAGAGACTCACAGCATAGCCGGCCAGCAGCAGTAACCAGAGACTCACAGCATAGCCAGCCAGCAGCAGTAACCAGAGACTCACGGCATAGCTGTCCAGAACCCACCTCTGTTCACAGGGCCCTAGAATTGTGCGGTCCTAGTCAGCTGCCCACTGTGCCTATACGTTAAGATGGCCCTGCGCCTGGCGAGACTGAGCTGCTCCGAGGCAGGTAGTGCATTTTTCTTGAAATTATACGTCTTGGTGGCTTCGCAGACTCAGCAATAAGTCACTCACAGTCACAGTGTACCAGAGACTGCGACTTTAATGGCAAACGAATTTGTTTTACACACGTACAAAGTTGCAGATGAAGCACAACGGAACTCGGCGCGAGGAAAACCAGAGCGTGCCGGCATCAGAGCCCTTTTTACACAGATTTATCCTCAGTCGGCAATCAGATGCTGTCTATCATTTCTCGATTGCCTTTTAGAAAATAATAGACAGCGTCTGATTGGTTGCTATAGGCAACATCACCAATGCTAGAAGCTGTAGTATATTTACCCCTAGATGTTTAGATAAACTAAGAAAAGCTCTTTCTTCAGGGAAAACACTGGATAAATGATTTTCTCAGTTTATTAAATAAACCGCATAAAATGCATCTGTCATCTTCACAGACTGACGGCAGCCATTTTGTGGGTTGAATCAATATTCAACCAATGAAATCACAAGGAGTTAGTGACATCGCCGAGGAATGAATTATGAATATTGATTAAAGGGTCTATTTACTAAGCCTTGGATGGAGATAAAGTCGCTGGAGATAAAGTACCAGAGAATCAGCTCCTAGCTGCCCTGTCACAGGCTGTGTTTGAAAAATGACATTTAGGAGCCGATTGGCTGCAACTTTATCTCCATCCAAGGCGTAGTAAATAGACCCTAAGTCACAAAATGGCCTCTTCTGCCTGAGAAGGAGAAGCTGTGCGGGACGTTACTGCATGAGAGGCCATTTCTGTCTGACGCTTGTGGCTCAGGGACCAGGTTGGCAGTGAGAGGAGGACACACACAGTAGTTGTGGTGCAATGGCCGACTCCATTTTCCAGTGTGGTGTCCTGAGAGCGCTGAGCCCCAGAGGTCACAAGAGATTCCCGTTATGTGGATTCAGCACGATTGTGCAACCAATGGTGGCATCCAAAGACCCATGAAGGGGTGAGGACAAAATGAACGAAGGACCCTGTCGTGAGGGGATTCGGAAGACACGCTTATACCAATCCATGATCTTGATCCTGAAATCACATGATTTGTGAAGGAATGCGTCTGATTACTCTATATTAGTAAACCTCGGCTAAGCGATGCCAGATGTGATTTTCTGTGACACTTTTATGTAATATTTTTATTTAGATGCAGTTACTTAAATATTCTATTATTCCATATTAATATAGGCTTATTATACCAAACATATTGCAACATTATTAGAGATGAGCGGGTTCGGTTTCTCTGAATCCGAACCCGCACGAACTTCATGTTTTTTTTCACAGGTCCGAGCGACTCGGATCTTCCCGCCTTGCTCGGTTAACCCGAGCGCGCCCGAACGTCATCATGACGCTGTCGGATTCTCGCGAGGCTCGGATTCTATCGCGAGACTCGGATTCTATATAAGGAGTCGCGCGTCGCCGCCATTTTCACACGTGCATTGAGATTGATAGGGAGAGGACGTGGCTGGCGTCCTCTCCGTTTAGAATAGATTAGAGAGACACTTGATTTACTAATTTTGGGGAGCATTAGGAGTACTCAGTACAGTGCAGAGTTTTGCTGATAGTGACCACCAGTTTTATTTATAATCCGTTCTCTGCCTGAAAAAAGCGATACACAGCACACAGTGACTCAGTCACATACCATATCTGTGTGCACTGCTCAGGCTCAGGCCAGTGTGCTGCATCATCTATTATCTATATATAATATTATATATATCTGATTATCTGTCTGACTGCTCAGCTCACACAGCTTATAATTGTGGGGGAGACTGGGGAGCACTACTGCAGTGCCAGTTATAGGTTATAGCAGGAGCCAGGAGTACATAATATATTATATAGTGAGTGACCACCAGACACACAGTGCAGTTTATTTAATATATCCGTTCTCTGCCTGAAAAAAGCGATACACACAGTGACTCAGTCAGTCACATACCATATCTGTGTGCACTGCTCAGGCTCAGGCCAGTGTGCTGCATCATCTATATATATTATATATCTGTCTGACTGCTCAGCTCACACAGCTTATAATTGTGGGGGAGACTGGGGAGCACTACTGCAGTGCCAGTTATAGGTTATAGCAGGAGCCAGGAGTACATAATATTATATTAAAACAGTGCACACTTTTGCTGCAGGAGTGCCACTGCCAGTGTGACTAGTGACCAGTGACCTGACCACCAGTATATATAATATTAGTAGTATACTATCTCTTTATCAACCAGTCTATATTAGCAGCAGACACAGTACAGTGCGGTAGTTCACGGCTGTGGCTACCTCTGTGTCGGCACTCGGCAGCCCGTCCATAATTGTATATACCACCTAACCGTGGTTTTTTTTTCTTTCTTTATACATACATACTAGTTACGAGTATACTATCTCTTTATCAACCAGTCTATATATTAGCAGCAGACACAGTACAGTGCGGTAGTTCACGGCTGTGGCTACCTCTGTGTCGGCACTCGGCAGCCCGTCCATAATTGTATATACCACCTAACCGTGGTTTTTTTTTCTTTCTTTATACATACATACTAGTTACGAGTATACTATCTCTTTATCAACCAGTCTATATATTAGCAGCAGACACAGTACAGTGCGGTAGTTCACGGCTGTGGCTACCTCTGTGTCGGCACTCGGCAGCCCGTCCATAATTGTATATACCACCTAACCGTGTTTTTTTTTTCTTTCTTTATACATACATACTAGTTACGAGTATACTATCTCTTTATCAACCAGTCTATATATTAGCAGCAGACACAGTACAGTGCGGTAGTTCACGGCTGTGGCTACCTCTGTGTCGGCACTCGGCAGCCCGTCCATAATTGTATATACCACCTAACCGTGGTTTTTTTTTCTTTCTTTATACATACATACTAGTTACGAGTATACTATCTCTTTATCAACCAGTCTATATATTAGCAGCAGACACAGTACAGTGCGGTAGTTCACGGCTGTGGCTACCTCTGTGTCGGCACTCGGCAGCCCGTCCATAATTGTATATACCACCTAACCGTGGTTTTTTTTCTTTCTTTATACATACATACTAGTTACGAGTATACTATCTCTTTATCAACCAGTCTATATATTAGCAGCAGACACAGTACAGTGCGGTAGTTCACGGCTGTGGCTACCTCTGTGTCGGCACTCGGCAGCCCGTCCATAATTGTATACTAGTATCCAATCCATCCATCTCCATTGTTTACCTGAGGTGCCTTTTAGTTGTGCCTATTAAAATATGGAGAACAAAAATGTTGAGGTTCCAAAATTAGGGAAAGATCAAGATCCACTTCCACCTCGTGCTGAAGCTGCTGCCACTAGTCATGGCCGAGACGATGAAATGCCAGCAACGTCGTCTGCCAAGGCCGATGCCCAATGGCATAGTACAGAGCATGTCAAAACCAAAACACCAAATATCAGTAAAAAAAGGACTCCAAAACCTAAAATAAAATTGTCGGAGGAGAAGCGTAAACTTGCCAATATGCCATTTACCACACGGAGTGGCAAGGAACGGCTGAGGCCCTGGCCTATGTTCATGGCTAGTGGTTCAGCTTCACATGAGGATGGAAGCACTCAGCCTCTCGCTAGAAAACTGAAAAGACTCAAGCTGGCAAAAGCACCGCAAAGAACTGTGCGTTCTTTGAAATCCCAAATCCACAAGGAGAGTCCAATTGTGTCGGTTGCGATGCCTGACCTTCCCAACACTGGACGTGAAGAGCATGCGCCTTCCACCATTTGCACGCCCCCTGCAAGTGCTGGAAGGAGCACCCGCAGTCCAGTTCCTGATAGTCAGATTGAAGATGTCAGTGTTGAAGTACACCAGGATGAGGAGGATATGGGTGTTGCTGGCGCTGGGGAGGAAATTGACCAGGAGGATTCTGATGGTGAGGTGGTTTGTTTAAGTCAGGCACCCGGGGAGACACCTGTTGTCCGTGGGAGGAATATGGCCGTTGACATGCCAGGTGAAAATACCAAAAAAATCAGCTCTTCGGTGTGGAGGTATTTCACCAGAAATGCGGACAACAGGTGTCAAGCCGTGTGTTCCCTTTGTCAAGCTGTAATAAGTAGGGGTAAGGACGTTAACCACCTCGGAACATCCTCCCTTATACGTCACCTGCAGCGCATTCATAATAAGTCAGTGACAAGTTCAAAAACTTTGGGTGACAGCGGAAGCAGTCCACTGACCAGTAAATCCCTTCCTCTTGTAACCAAGCTCACGCAAACCACCCCACCAACTCCCTCAGTGTCAATTTCCTCCTTCCCCAGGAATGCCAATAGTCCTGCAGGCCATGTCACTGGCAATTCTGACGAGTCCTCTCCTGCCTGGGATTCCTCCGATGCATCCTTGCGTGTAACGCCTACTGCTGCTGGCGCTGCTGTTGTTGCCGCTGGGAGTCGATGGTCATCCCAGAGGGGAAGTCGTAAGCCCACTTGTACTACTTCCAGTAAGCAATTGACTGTTCAACAGTCCTTTGCGAGGAAGATGAAATATCACAGCAGTCATCCTACTGCAAAGCGGATAACTGAGTCCTTGACAACTATGTTGGTGTTAGACGTGCGTCCGGTATCCGCCGTTAGTTCACAGGGAACTAGACAATTTATTGAGGCAGTGTGCCCCCGTTACCAAATACCATCTAGGTTCCACTTCTCTAGGCAGGCGATACCGAGAATGTACACGGACGTCAGAAAAAGACTCACCAGTGTCCTAAAAAATGCAGTTGTACCCAATGTCCACTTAACCACGGACATGTGGACAAGTGGAGCAGGGCAGGGTCAGGACTATATGACTGTGACAGCCCACTGGGTAGATGTATGGACTCCCGCCGCAAGAACAGCAGCGGCGGCACCAGTAGCAGCATCTCGCAAACGCCAACTCTTTCCTAGGCAGGCTACGCTTTGTATCACCGCTTTCCAGAATACGCACACAGCTGAAAACCTCTTACGGCAACTGAGGAAGATCATCGCGGAATGGCTTACCCCAATTGGACTCTCCTGTGGATTTGTGGCATCGGACAACGCCAGCAATATTGTGTGTGCATTAAATATGGGCAAATTCCAGCACGTCCCATGTTTTGCACATACCTTGAATTTGGTGGTGCAGAATTTTTAAAAAAATGACAGGGGCGTGCAAGAGATGCTGTCGGTGGCCAGAAAAATTGCGGGACACTTTCGGCGTACAGGCACCACGTACAGAAGACTGGAGCACCACCAAAAACTACTGAACCTGCCCTGCCATCATCTGAAGCAAGAAGTGGTAACGAGGTGGAATTCAACCCTCTATATGCTTCAGAGGTTGGAGGAGCAGCAAAAGGCCATTCAAGCCTATACAATTGAGCACGATATAGTAGGTGGAATGCACCTGTCTCAAGTGCAGTGGAGAATGATTTCAACGTTGTGCAAGGTTCTGATGCCCTTTGAACTTGCCACACGTGAAGTCAGTTCAGACACTGCCAGCCTGAGTCAGGTCATTCCCCTCATCAGGCTTTTGCAGAAGAAGCTGGAGGCATTGAAGAAGGAGCTAAAAGGGAGCGATTCCGCTAGGCATGTGGGACTTGTGGATGCAGCCCTTAATTCGCTTAACAAGGATTCACGGGTGGTCAATCTGTTGAAATCAGAGCACTACATTTTGGCCACCGTGCTCGATCCTAGATTTAAAGCCTACCTTGGATCTCTCTTTCCGGCAGACACAGGTCTGCTGGGGTTGAAAGACCTGCTGGTGACAAAATTGTCAAGTCAAGCGGAACGCGACCTGTCAACATCTCCTCCTTCACATTCTCCCGCAACTGGGGGTGCGAGGAAAAGGCTCAGAATTCCGAGCCCACCCGCTGGCGGTGATGCAGGGCAGTCTGGAGCGACTGCTGATGCTGACATCTGGTCCGGACTGAAGGACCTGACAACGATTACGGACATGTCGTCTACTGTCACTGCATATGATTCTCTCAACATTGATAGAATGGTGGAGGATTATATGAGTGACCGCATCCAAGTAGGCACGTCACACAGTCCGTACTTATACTGGCAGGAAAAAGAGGCAATTTGGAGGCCCTTGCACAAACTGGCTTTATTCTACCTAAGTTGCCCTCCCACAAGTGTGTACTCCGAAAGAGTGTTTAGTGCCGCCGCTCACCTTGTCAGCAATCGGCGTACGAGGTTACATCCAGAAAATGTGGAGAAGATGATGTTCATTAAAATGAATTATAATCAATTCCTCCGCGGAGACATTGACCAGCAGCAATTGCCTCCACAAAGTACACAGGGAGCTGAGATGGTGGATTCCAGTGGGGACGAATTGATAATCTGTGAGGAGGGGGATGTACACGGTGATATATCGGAGGGTGAAGATGAGGTGGACATCTTGCCTCTGTAGAGCCAGTTTGTGCAAGGAGAGATTAATTGCTTCTTTTTTGGGGGGGGTCCAAACCAACCCGTCATATCAGTCACAGTCGTGTGGCAGACCCTGTCACTGAAATGATGGTTTGGTTAAAGTGTGCATGTCCTGTTTTGTTTATACAACATAAGGGTGGGTGGGAGGGCCCAAGGACAATTCCATCTTGCACCTCTTTTTTCTTTTCTTTTTCTTTGCATCATGTGCTGATTGGGGAGGGTTTTTTGGAAGGGACATCCTGCGTGACACTGCAGTGCCACTCCTAGATGGGCCCGGTGTTTGTGTCGGCCACTAGGGTCGCTAATCTTACTCACACAGTCAGCTACCTCATTGCGCCTCTTTTTTTCTTTGCGTCATGTGCTGTTTGGGGAGGGTTTTTTGGAAGGGACATCCTGCGTGACACTGCAGTGCCACTCCTAGATGGGCCCGGTGTTTGTGTCGGCCACTAGGGTCGCTAATCTTACTCACACAGCTACCTCATTGCGCCTCTTTTTTTCTTTGCGTCATGTGCTGTTTGGGGAGGGTTTTTTGGAAGGGACATCCTGCGTGACACTGCAGTGCCACTCCTAGATGGGCCCGGTGTTTGTGTCGGCCACTAGGGTCGCTAATCTTACTCACACAGCTACCTCATTGCGCCTCTTTTTTTCTTTGCGTCATGTGCTGTTTGGGGAGGGTTTTTTGGAAGGGCCATCCTGCGTGACACTGCAGTGCCACTCCTAGATGGGCCCGGTGTTTGTGTCGGCCACTAGGGTCGCTAATCTTACTCACACAGCTACCTCATTGCGCCTCTTTTTTTCTTTGCGTCATGTGCTGTTTGGGGAGGGTTTTTTGGAAGGGACATCCTGCGTGACACTGCAGTGCCACTCCTAGATGGGCCCGGTGTTTGTGTCGGCCACTAGGGTCGCTTATCTTACTCACACAGCGACCTCGGTGCAAATTTTAGGACTAAAAATAATATTGTGAGGTGTGAGGTATTCAGAATAGACTGAAAATGAGTGTAAATTATGGTTTTTGAGGTTAATAATACTTTGGGATCAAAATGACCCCCAAATTCTATGATTTAAGCTGTTTTTTAGGGTTTTTTGAAAAAAACACCCGAATCCAAAACACACCCGAATCCGACAAAAAAAATTCGGTGAGGTTTTGCCAAAACGCGTTCCAACCCAAAACACGGCCGCGGAACCGAACCCAAAACCAAAACACAAAACCCGAAAAATTTCAGGCGCTCATCTCTAAACATTATATGATCCCAGCTTTAAAATGTATTTTTTGTTGATTAGTCTTGTGGTCACACAGAGCGTTACTTAGAGGTGAGTGACCGTCACCATAGCGCAGGGGTCGCCAACCACGGTCCTCAAGGCACTCTAAGGCCAGGTACACATCAGAACGACCTATCGTGCCGACCGCACATACTGCACGATTGAGCGTGCAGCATGGCCAACCAGAAGATATTATTAACGATCCCCGGGGCACATGATCGCTGGTACACACTGCACGTTCCAGAAGAAAATGTCGTTCCGATTTGCCTGGAAACAACATATTGTGCTGATATTGTCCTGGTGTGTACCCGGCCTAACAGTCCAGGTTTTAAGGGTATCCATATTTGAGCACAGCTGGCTTAATTAGTACCTCAGTAATTTTGATTTAACCATCTGGGCTCAAGCATGGATATCCTTAAAACCTGGACTGGCAGTGTGCCTTGAGGACCAAGGTTGAGAAACACTGCTACAGGGGTATAATCAATTGTAGTCGGAACTGCCGTTTTGTCAGAAAGATGTCAGTTCCCGATTTTTTTAGGTTGGAAACTGTTCCGACCTATTCAATTCGGCTGCCATTTTTCTGTCAAGTCGGCAATTATGACTTGTCGGAAAACACGTGGATTGGTGGAATAGCCGCGGATCCACGTGTTTTGTCGGAATCGCGGCCAAATCCAACAGGTTTTTTAGCCCCGTTTCCGACCATGTCAATCCGACTTTAAAAAAAAGCCGGATTGACATGGGGGGTGATTCCGAGTTGTTCGCTCGCTAGCTGCTTTTAGCAGCATTGCACACGCTAAGCCGCCGCCTACTGGGAGTGTATCTTAGCATAGCAGAATTGCGAACGAAAGATTCGCTAATTTTCTCGTAACGATTACCCCGCAGTTTCGAAGTAGCTCCAGACTTACTCTGCCATTGCGACCAGCTCAGTCCTTTTCGTTCCTGGTTTGACGTCACAAACACACCCAGCGTTCGCCCAGACACTACCCCGTTTCTCCAGCCACTCCCGCGTTTTCCCTGGCACGCCTGCGTTTTTACGCAAACGCCGTGAAAACGCTGAGTATCCGTCCAGAAACACCCACTTTGTCAATCACACTACGATCACTTCAACGTTGAAATTTCTACGTTCTGCCGCGAATAAATCTACTAAGTTTTGAGCTAAAATACTTAGCGCATGCGCACTGCATACCATGCACATTTTCGCATTAATCGCTCTGTTGTGAAAATCGGCAACGAGCGAACAACTCGGAATGACCCCCATTGTCGGGAGCGGCCAAATCCAGTCGGATTTGGCTGCTAATTGAATACCCAAATGTCGGATCACGTCAATTGAATATACCCCATAGTGGTTCATTATACCTTTCTTAATACAGAGTGTGCACTAGGGATGAGCGGGTTCGGTTCCTCGGAATCCGAACCCGCCCGAACTTCATGTTTTTTTACACGGGGCCTAGCGACTCGGATCTTCCCGCCTTGCTCGGTTAACCCGAGCGCGCCCGAACGTCATCATCCCGCTGTCGGATTCTCGCGAGACTCGGATTCTATATAAGGAGCCGCGCGTCGCCGCCATTTTCACACGTGCATTGAGATTCATAGGGAGAGGACGTGGCTGGCGTCCTCTCCGTTTATAGAGAAGAGAGTGAGACAGTAGAGAGAGACACAGTAGTAATTTTGGGGAGCATTAGGAGGAGTACTAGTTACTTGCTGAAGTGATAGATAGTGTGACTGTATATTATCTGACTTGTGGGGGAGACACTGACAGTGGGGAGCAGTTAGAGTCTGAGAGCAGGACTCAGGAGTACATATAACGTACAGTGCACACTTTTGCTGCCAGAGTGCCACACTGCCATTGTGACCACACTGACCACCAGTATAATATATATTGTGATTGTCTGCTTAGGAGTACTACTTGCAAGTTGCTGATAGTGTGACCAGTGACCTGACCACCAGTCACCACCAGTTTAATATATATATATATATATATATATATATATATAAAATTGTATATAATATATATATAATATTGTATACCACCTACCCGTGGTTTTTTTTTTTTCTTTCTTCTTTATACATACTACTATAGTAGCTTACTGTAGCAGTCTGCGGTGCTGCTGAGCTGACTGTGTCCAGCAGGTCCGTCATCAGTCATTACATAATAAATATATATACCTGTCCGGCTGCAGTACTAGTGATATTATATATATATATATATATATTGATTTCATCTCATTATCATCCAGTCTATATTAGCAGCAGACACAGTACGGTAGTCCACGGCTGTAGCTACCTCTGTGTCGGCAGTCGCTCGTCCATCCATAATTGTATACCACCTACCCGTGTTTTTTTTTTTTCTTTCTTCTTTATACATACTACTATAGTAGCTTACTGTAGCAGTCTGCGGTGCTGCTGAGCTGACAGTGTCCAGCAGGTCCGTCATCAGTCATTACATAATAAATATATATACCTGTCCGGCTGCAGTACTAGTGATATTATATATATATATATATATATTGATTTCATCTCCTTATCATCCAGTCTATATTAGCAGCAGACACAGTACGGTAGTCCACGGCTGTAGCTACCTCTGTGTCGGCAGTCGCTCGTCCATCCATAATTGTATACCACCTACCCGTGTTTTTTTTTTTTTTCTTTCTTCTTTATACATACTACTATAGTAGCTTACTGTAGCAGTCTGCGGTGCTGCTGAGCTGACAGTGTCCAGCAGGTCCGTCATCAGTCATTACATAATAAATATATATACCTGTCCGGCTGCAGTACTAGTGATATTATATATATATATATTGATTTCATCTCCTTATCATCCAGTCTATATTAGCAGCAGACACAGTACGGTAGTCCACGGCTGTAGCTACCTCTGTGTCGGCAGTCGCTCGTCCATCCATAATTGTATACCACCTACCCGTGGTTTTTTCTTTTTCTTTCTTCTTTATACATACTACTATAGTAGCTTACTGTAGCAGTCTGCGGTGCTGCTGAGCTGACAGTGTCCAGCAGGTCCGTCATCAGTCATTACATAATAAATATATATACCTGTCCGGCTGCAGTACTAGTGATATTATATATATATATATTGATTTCATCTCATTATCATCCAGTCTATATTAGCAGCAGACACAGTACGGTAGTCCACGGCTGTAGCTACCTCTGTGTCGGCAGTCGCTCGTCCATCCATAAGTATACTAGTATCCATCCATCTACATTGTTTACCTGAGGTGCCTTTTAGTTGTGCCTATTAAAATATGGAGAACAAAAATGTTGAGGTTCCAAAATTAGGGAAAGATCAAGATCCACTTCCACCTCGTGCTGAAGCTACTGCCACTAGTCATGGCCGAGACGATGAAATGCCAGCAACGTCGTCTGCCAAGGCCGATGCCCAATGTCATAGTACAGAGCATGTAAAATCCAAAACACCAAATATCAGTAAAAAAAGGACTCCAAAATCTAAAATAAAATTGTCAGAGGAGAAGCGTAAACTTGCCAATATGCCATTTACCACACGGAGTGGCAAGGAACGGCTGAGGCCCTGGCCTATGTTCATGGCTAGTGGTTCAGCTTCACATGAGGATGGAAGCACTCAGCCTCTCGCTAGAAAACTGAAAAGACTCAAGCTGGCAAAAGCACCACAAAGAACTGTGCGTTCTTCGAAATCCCAAATCCACAAGGAGAGTCCAATTGTGTCGGTTGCGATGCCTGACCTTCCCAACACTGGACGTGAAGAGCATGCGCCTTCCACCATTTGCACGCCCCCTGCAAGTGCTGGAAGGAGCACCCGCAGTCCAGTTCCTGATAGTCAGATTGAAGATGTCAGTGTTGAAGTACACCAGGATGAGGAGGATATGGGTGTTGCTGGCGCTGGGGAGGAAATTGACAAGGAGGATTCTGATGGTGAGGTGGTTTGTTTAAGTCAGGCACCCGGGGAGACACCTGTTGTCCGTGGGAGGAATAGGGCCGTTGACATGCCTGGTGAAAATACCCAAAAAATCAGCTCTTCGGTGTGGAAGTATTTCACCAGAAATGCGGACAACATTTGTCAAGCCGTGTGTTGCCTTTGTCAAGCTGTAATAAGTAGGGGTAAGGACGATAACCACCTCGGAACATCCTCCCTGTCACTGACCTGGTTTGGGAGTGTTGTGGACTCGGGGCTTCTTCCGATGACCGGGAAGAGGAACCGCCACTGGGTCGTAGTAGAGATGGCCGGATGTAGGTCTTCCTCATGCAGGACTAAGACGGCAGGCGGGAGGCCCAGAGGAATTCTTGAAGGTCTCCTGTAAGACAAGACTTGTAGAAATACTGAAGGCTGGGGTACTGAGATATTGGAGACACTGTGGTATTGGAGGCACTGAGGTGCTGGGAGTACAGGGAGTGCAGGGAGGCCCTTGGAGGCACGGAGGTGCTTGGAGGCACGGAGGTGCTTGGGGGCACGGAGGTGTTTGGAGACACCGAGGTGTTTGGAGGGATGAGGTGCTTGGAGGCACGAGGTGCTTGGAGACACGGAGGTAACTGGAGGCACGGAGGTGCTTGGAGGCACGGAGGTGTTTGGAGACACCGAGGTGTTTGGAGGGATGAGGTGCTTGGAGGCACGAGGTGCTTGGAGACACGGAGGTAACTGGAGGCACGGAGGTGCTTGGAGGCACGGAGGTGCTTGGAGGCACAGAGGTGCTTGGAGGCACGAGGTGCTTGTAGGCACGGAGATAATTGGAGGCACGGAGATAATTGGAGGCACGGAGATAATTGGAGGCACGGAGGTGCTTGAAGGCTCAGGATGCTTGGAGGCACAGGATGCTTGGAGGCACAGGATGCTTGGAGGCACAGGATGCTTGGAGGCACAGGATGCTTGGAAGCACAGGATGCTTGCAGGGACGAGGGAGCTCTGGAATCACAGCTTCCGCAGGAGAAACGAAGATACTCAGGCACCGGATCTCTGCCTGGTATCTGATTTTAAATTCCCCGCCCTAGCCTGATTGGCGGAGCAGGCAGGTGACGTCAGACCTGCTCCGCCTCCTTGCCCTCGCTTGTGATGGCGGCGTCCTTGCTTCCGGGAAGCCGCCGGAGAGCAGCGCCGACCCGCCGCTGAAGCCGGAGACCGTCAGGGGAAGAGAGGCGCCGGGCAGACCAGGCCACCCGCAGGGACAAGCGCGGTCGCCGCTGCCCGAGGTTCGTGACAGTACCCCCTCCTCCAGGAGTGGCCCCTGGACACTTCCCGGGCTTAGTCGGATGTCTGGAGTGGAAGATCCGAATCAGACGAGGAGCCGTTACTTCAGTAGCCCCAATCCAACTTCTCTCCTCAGGACCATAACCCTTCCAGTCCACCAAGTACTGTAATTTTTTATGAAGATAACGAGAGTCAAGAATAGCTTTGATTTCAAACTCCGCTCCAGCTTCTGCCACTACAGACGTTGGCCTAGGGAGTGCTGAGTGGAACCGATTCAGAATGAGGGGACGGAGTAGAGAAACATGAAAGGCGTTAGGTATTCGAAGATGGGCAGGCAAACCCAGTTTACAGACCACAGGATTTAAGACTTGTAGCACAGGGTAAGGACCGATGAACCTTGGAGCGAATTTCATGGTGGGCACCTTCAACCGGAGATTCCGTGTGGACAGCCATACCCTGTCCCCAACTTTATATTGAGGTGCGGCTTGCCGTTTCTTATCTGCGAAGAACTTGTACCGAACAGAAACCTGCTTAAGATTAGCATGAACCTTTCTCCAAATTTGTCCAAAGTGTCGTAGAGTGGACACTACAGCAGGAACCTCTATTATCGGAAGGCTTGGAAATTCCAGAACACGGGGATGGAACCCGTAGTTGACGAAAAATGGTGATTCCCCAGTGGAAGAATGAAACAAATGGTTATGGGCAAACTCCGCCCAAGGCAACAACTCCACCCAGTTGTCCTGTGAAGGAGAGAGATACAAACGAAGAAAAGTCTCTAGATCTTGATTGACTCGTTCCGTTTGCCCATTAGTTTGGGGATGATAAGCAGACGAAAACTTAAGTTTAATGTGTAGAGTTGAACAAAGGGCTTTCCAAAACCTGGCGGTGAACTGTACTCCACGGTCAGAAACAATCTCTTGTGGCAACCCATGCAAACGAAAATGTTCTCGGATAAACAATAGAGCCAGTTTCGGTGTTGTCGGGAGACCAGTCAAGGGCACAAAGTGTGCCATCTTCGAAAAACGGTCAACGATAACCCAAACGGTGTTGCAACCCTTGGAACAGGGCAAGTCAGTGATGAAGTCCATGGAAATGTGAGTCCAGGGTCTCACAGGGATAGGCAGAGGACGAAGTAACCCTGCAGGAGGCAGACGAGGAGATTTATGTTGTGTACATTGGGGACACGAATTAACGCAATCTTGTACATCCTTCCTCATGGTGTTCCACCAGTAAGACCTTTGCAGAAACTTGTACATCTTCTGAGCGCCGGGATGACCGGAAAACTTGGAGTTATGGGCCCACAGTAGTATTCCTGGGCGGAATCTAGCTGGCACGGACATTCTTCCAGGAGGAGGAGCTGGAGTAGTTAAAGCAGCAGAGACAGAAACTGGATTCAGAATTAAACCCCGCTCCGGAGGTTCATCCTCGTCTGTGGGAACTTGTGAACGAGAAAGCGCATCTGCTTTAATATTGAGAGTCCCGGCCCGGTACTTGATAATGAACGAGAATCGGGAAAAGAAAAGTGCCCATCTCGCCTGGCGAGGATTCAAGCATTGTGCGGATTTGATGTACAGCAAATTCTTGTGATCCGTGTAGATGGTAAACACATGTTTAGCCCCTTCTAGAAGATATCTCCATTCTTCCAAGGCAGATTTGATTGCCAAGAGTTCCTGGTCTCCAATAGTGTAATTTCGTTCGGCTGGAGAGAATTTACGAGAATGGAAGCCACACGGATGTAATTTTTTATCAGAGGAATACTGGGAGAGAACAGCCCCAACCCCGACTGAAGATGCATCAACTTCTAAGAAGAAGGGTTCCTCGAAATTTGGTTGTTGGAGAACTGGAGCCGTCATGAAAGCTAACTTTAAGCGAGAAAAAGCTACAATGGCTTCCGGAGGCCACAAACTAGGATTAGAACCCTTCCTCGTCAGGGCAGTAATGGGCGCAACAATGGTGGAGAAACCCTTAATGAATTTCCTGTAGTAGTTCGCAAAGCCCAGGAACCTTTGTATTGCTTTCAGGGAAAGAGGCTGAGTCCAGTCACGAATGGCCGACAACTTTTCCGGATCCATGCGAAGCTCCGTCCCCGAGATGACATAACCGAGGAACGGAATAGATGTTACTTCAAAGGTACATTTGGAAAGCTTGGCGTAGAGATGATTCTCTCGTAAACGGTGTAGCACCTCTTTGACTTGAGTCCTGTGTTCGACAAGATTCTTGGAAAAAATCAGTATGTCGTCCAGATATACCACAACGCTCTGATACAGCATATCACGAAAGATTTCGTTGACGAACCCCTGGAAAACCGCGGGAGCATTACTAAGACCAAACGGCATCACCAAGTATTCGTAATGCCCATCTCGGGTATTAAAGGCAGTCTTCCATTCATCCCCCTCTCGGATGCGTATAAGATTATAAGCTCCTCTCAAGTCGAGTTTTGAAAAAATGCGGGCACCACGAACCCTATCAAATAACTCTGTGATTAGTGGCAAGGGGTATTTATTCTTAATAGTAATGTCGTTTAGGCCGCGGTAGTCGATGCATGGTCTCAACCCCCCGTCCTTTTTCTTCACGAAAAAGAAGCCTGCACCGGCAGGGGAGGAAGAGGGGCGAATGAATCCCTTGAGCATATTGGACTTAATATACTCCGACATGGCTTGAGTCTCGGGAAGAGACAGAGGATATGTGCGACCACGAGGTGGCGTCTTCCCTGGGACAAGGTCAATAGGGCAGTCCCAAGGCCTGTGAGGTGGTAACAGGTCAGCAGCTTGTTCCGAAAATACGTCCTTGTACCCTTGATATGCCTCCGGAATGTGCTCTTCATCCGTTTTGGAGGTAACACGGAGCGGACAAACAGGAGTAAGACAATTAGTGTGACAAAAGGGACTCCAGGACAGAATTTGTGACGACTTCCAGTCGATGTGGGGATTATGACTTTTCAGCCAAGGCATTCCAAGAACCAGATCATGAGGCATTTCTGGGATTACCAAGAGTTCCAAATCTTCCTGATGTAGAGCCCCGACCTGCAGCTTAACTGGCCCCGTGCGCCACATTATAAGACCTTTGGAAATTCTAGTCCCGTTGATAGCCGTCAGTGAAATTGGCCGCTCGATAGGCCGTAACTTTAAACCCAAACTTTGGGCACAGAAAGAAGAAACGAAGTTCCCTGCAGCTCCGGAATCCAATAGGGCTTCACAAGACCTGGAGACTGAATTGGAGACTAGAGTTACTGGAAGCAAGCAGTCCGAAGTTGGAGAAGCTTTTGTCGTAACTCCCAGCTTGACTCCTCCGGAACAAGCTAGGCCTGCCCGTTTCCCGGACGGGCTTTACAAGATTTAAGAAAATGATCTGCGGCTCCACAGTAAAGGCAGAGTTTACCCTCACGACGACGCTGTCGTTCTTCCGGAGACAGTCGGGAGCGGTTAATTTGCATGGGCTCATCTGAGCTGGGTGAGGCCACCGGCCTAGGAGTAGGATTCCGGAACCTGGAACGATCCGAACGGCTACGTTCTCTTCCACGCTCCTGCATCCGAAGATCCACCTTGACGCAAAGGGAAATCAAATCTTCTAATGGATCCGGCAGATCTCTAGTAACCAGCTCATCTTTCAGCCGGTCGGAAAGACCGTTCCAAAAGGCAGCTCTCAGGGCGTCATTATTCCAGCGTAGTTCGGAAGCAATGGTCTGGAAATGAACCACGTACTGGCCCACGGAACGGGCGCCCTGCCGAACACGGAGCAAATCGGAAGAAGCAGTGGTCATTCTGCCGGGCTCGTCGAAAATCCTTCGAAAGGACGAGATGAAGTTGGTGTAGTTGGAAACCAGGGGATCAGATCGTTCCCATAATGGAGACACCCAATCCAAAGCAGAACCTTCCAACAGAGAAATAATATATGCTACCTTGGACCGGTCTGTAGGAAAGTTGTGTGCAAGTAGCTCGAAATGTACCTCGCATTGGTTCAAGAAACCACGACAATTTTTGGGATTCCCATTATAGCGGGACGGAGTAGGCAACTGAAGGCGTGGAGTGACACCGGCCGATGGTTGAACATTGCTGGCAACGGCAACTGGTGCGACTACTGGAACAGGTGCCGGAATTACTGAGGCCAGAGACGCCTGAATCTGATCCAGACGCCCGGACAACTGCTGGAGGTACTGCATCACCTGGCCTTGCGCTGCTTCCTGACTTTGCACTCGAGAAGCCAGGTTCTGGATGGCACTCGAGTCCGTGTTCCGATTCCCCGAGTCCATGTGGCCTGAGTATACTGTCACTGACCTGGTTTGGGAGTGTTGTGGACTCGGGGCTTCTTCCGATGACCGGGAAGAGGAACCGCCACTGGGTCGTAGTAGAGATGGCCGGATGTAGGTCTTCCTCATGCAGGACTAAGACGGCAGGCGGGAGGCCCGGAGGAATTCTTGAAGGTCTCCTGTAAGACAAGACTTGTAGAAATACTGAAGGCTGGGGTACTGAGATATTGGAGACACTGTGGTATTGGAGGCACTGAGGTGCTGGGAGTACAGGGAGTGCAGGGAGGCCCTTGGAGGCACGGAGGTGCTTGGAGGCACGGAGGTGCTTGGGGGCACGGAGGTGTTTGGAGACACCGAGGTGTTTGGAGGGATGAGGTGCTTGGAGGCACGAGGTGCTTGGAGACACGGAGGTAACTGGAGGCACGGAGGTGCTTGGAGGCACGGAGGTGCTTGGAGGCACGGAGGTGCTTGGAGACACCGAGGTGTTTGGAGGGATGAGGTGCTTGGAGGCACGAGGTGCTTGGAGACACGGAGGTAACTGGAGGCACGGAGGTGCTTGGAGGCACGGAGGTGCTTGGAGGCACGGAGGTGCTTGGAGGCACAGAGGTGCTTGGAGGCACGAGGTGCTTGGAGGCACGAGGTGCTTGTAGGCACGGAGATAATTGGAGGCACGGAGATAATTGGAGGCACGGAGATAATTGGAGGCACGGAGATAATTGGAGGCACGGAGGTGCTTGGAGGCTCAGGATGCTTGGAGGCACAGGATGCTTGGAGGCACAGGATGCTTGGAGGCACAGGATGCTTGGAAGCACAGGATGCTTGCAGGGACGAGGGAGCTCTGGAATCACAGCTTCCGCAGGAGAAACGAAGATACTCAGGCACCGGATCTCTGCCTGGTATCTGATTTTAAATTCCCCGCCCTAGCCTGATTGGCGGAGCAGGCAGGTGACGTCAGACCTGCTCCGCCTCCTTGCCCTCGCTTGTGATGGCGGCGTCCTTGCTTCCGGGAAGCCGCCGGAGAGCAGCGCCGACCCGCCGCTGAAGCCGGAGACCGTCAGGGGAAGAGAGGCGCCGGGCAGACCAGGCCACCCGCAGGGACAAGCGCGGTCGCCGCTGCCCGAGGTTCGTGACACTCCCTTATACGTCACCTGCAGCGCATTCATAATAAGTCAGTGACAAGTTCAAAACCTTTGGGCGACAGCGGAAGCAGTCCACTGACCAGTAAATCCCTTCCTCTTGTAACCAAGCTCACCTCAGTGTCAATTTCCTCCTTCCCCAGGAATGCCAATAGTCCTGCATGCCATGTCACTGGCAATTCTGACGAGTCCTCTCCTGCCTGGGATTCCTCCGATGCATCCTTGCGTGTAACGCCTACTGCTGCTGGCGCTGCTGTTGTTGCTGCTGGGAGTCGATGGTCATCCCAGAGGGGAAGTCGTAAGCCCACTTTTACTACTTCCACCAAGCAATTGACTGTCCAACAGTCCTTTGCGAGGAAGATGAAATATCACAGCAGTCATCCTGTTGCAAAGCGGATAACTGAGGCCTTGACAACTATGTTGGTGTTAGACGTGCGTCCGGTATCCGCCGTTAGTTCACAGGGAACTGGACAATTTATTGAGGCAGTGTGCCCCCGTTACCAAATACCATCTAGGTTCCACTTCTCTAGGCAGGCGATACCGAGAATGTACACGGACGTCAGAAAAAGACTCACCAGTGTCCTAAAAAATGCAGTTGTACCCAATGTCCACTTAACCACGGACATGTGGACAAGTGGAGCAGGGCAGGGTCAGGACTATATGACTGTGACAGCCCACTGGGTAGATGTATGGACTCCCGCCGCAAGAACAGCAGCGGCGGCACCAGTAGCAGCATCTCGCAAACGCCAACTCTTTCCTAGGCAGGCTACGCTTTGTATCACCGGTTTCCAGAATACGCACACAGCTGAAAACCTCTTACGGCAACTGAGGAAGATCATCGCGGAATGGCTTACCCCAATTGGACTCTCCTGTGGATTTGTGGCATCGGACAACGCCAGCAATATTGTGTGTGCATTAAATATGGGCAAATTCCAGCACGTCCCATGTTTTGCACATACCTTGAATTTGGTGGTGCAGAATTTTTTAAAAAACGACAGGGGCGTGCAAGAGATGCTGTCGGTGGCCAGAAGAATTGCGGGACACTTTCGGCGTACAGGCACCACGTACAGAAGACTGGAGCACCACCAAAAACTACTGAACCTGCCCTGCCATCATCTGAAGCAAGAAGTGGTAACGAGGTGGAATTCAACCCTCTATATGCTTCAGAGGTTGGAGGAGCAGCAAAAGGCCATTCAAGCCTATACAATTGAGCACGATATAGGAGGTGGAATGTACCTGTCTCAAGCGCAGTGGAGAATGATTTCAACGTTGTGCAAGGTTCTGATGCCCTTTGAACTTGCCACACGTGAAGTCAGTTCAGACACTGCCAGCCTGAGTCAGGTCATTCCCCTCATCAGGCTTTTGCAGAAGAAGCTGGAGGCATTGAAGGAGGAGCTAAAAGGGAGCGATTCCGCTAGGCATGTGGGACTTGTGGATGGAGCCCTTAATTCGCTTAACAAGGATTCACGGGTGGTCAATCTGTTGAAATCAGAGCACTACATTTTGGCCACCGTGCTCGATCCTAGATTTAAAACCTACCTTGGATCTCTCTTTCCGGCAGACACAAGTCTGCTGGGGTTCAAAGACCTGCTGGTGACAAAATTGTCAAGTCAAGCGGAACGAGACCTGTCAACATCTCCTCCTTCACATTCTCCCGCAACTGGGGGTGGAGGAAAAGGCTCAGAATTCCGAGCCCACCCGCTGGCGGTGATGCAGGGCAGTCTGGAGCGACTGCTGATGCTGACATCTGGTCCGGACTGAAGGACCTGACAACGATTACGGACATGTCGTCTACTGTCACTGCATATGATTCTCTCACCATTGAAAGAATGGTGGAGGATTATATGAGTGACCGCATCCAAGTAGGCACGTCAGACAGTCCGTACTTATACTGGCAGGAAAAAGAGGCAATTTGGAGGCCCTTGCACAAACTGGCTTTATTCTACCTAAGTTGCCCTCCCACAAGTGTGTACTCCGAAAGAGTGTTTAGTGCCGCCGCTCACCTTGTCAGCAATCTGCGTACGAGGTTACTTCCAGAAAATGTGGAGAAGATGATGTTCATTAAAATGAATTATAATCAATTCCTCCGTGGAGACATTGACCAGCAGCAATTGCCTCCACAAAGTACACAGGGAGCTGAGATGGTGGATTCCAGTGGGGACGAATTGATAATCTGTGAGGAGCGGGATGTACACGGTGATATATCGGAGGATGATGATGAGGTGGACATCTTGCCTCTGTAGAGCCAGTTTGTGCAAGGAGAGATTAATTGCTTCTTTTTCGGTGGGGGTCCAAACCAACCCGTCATTTCAGTCACAGTCGTGTGGCAGACCCTGTCACTGAAATGATGGGTTGGTTAAAGTGTGCATGTCCTGTTTATACAACATAAGGGTGGGTGGGAGGGCCCAAGGACAATTTCATCTTGCACCTCTTTTTTCTTTCATTTTTATTTGCGTCATGTGCTGTTTGGGGAGTGTTTTTTGGAAGGGCCATCCTGCGTGACACTGCAGTGCCACTCCTAGATGGGCCAGGTGTTTGTGTCGGCCACTAGGGTCGCTTAGCTTACTCACACAGCTACCTCATTGCGCCTCTTTTTTTCTTCTTTGCGTCATGTGCTGTTTGGGGAGTGTTTTTTGGAAGGGTCATCCTGCGTGACACTGCAGTGCCCCTCCTAGATGGGCCAGGTGTTTGTGTCGGCCACTAGGGTCGCTTAGCTTACTCACACAGCTACCTCATTGCGCCTCTTTTTTTCTTCTTTGCGTCATGTGCTGTTTGGGGAGTGTTTTTTGGAAGGGCCATCCTGCGTGACACTGCAGTGCCACTCCTAGATGGGCCAGGTGTTTGTGTCGGCCACTAGGGTCGCTTATCTTACTCACACAGCTACCTCATTGCGCCTCTTTTTTTCTTCTTTGCGTCATGTGCTGTTTGGGGAGTGTTTTTTGGAAGGGCGATCCTGCGTGACACTGCAGTGCCACTCCTAGATGGGCCAGGTGTTTGTGTCGGCCACTAGGGTCGCTTAGCTTACTCACACAGCTACCTCATTGCGCCTCTTTTTTTCTTCTTTGCGTCATGTGCTGTTTGGGGAGTGTTTTTTGGAAGGGCCATCCTGCGTGACACTGCAGTGCCACTCCTAGATGGGCCAGGTGTTTGTGTCGGCCACTAGGGTCGCTTAGCTTAGTCATCCAGCGACCTCGGTGCAAATTTTAGGACTAAAAATAATATTGTGAGGTGTGAGGTATTCAGAATAGACTGAAAATGAGTGGAAATTATGGTTTTTGAGGTTAATAATACTTTGGGATCAAAATGACCCCCAAATTCTATGATTTAAGCTGTTTTTTAGGGTTTTTTGAAAAAAACACCTGAATCCAAAACACACCCGAATCCGACAAAAAAAATTCGGTGAGGTTTTGCCAAAACGCGGTCGAACCCAAAACACGGCCGCGGAACCGAACCCAAAACCAAAACACAAAACCCGAAAAATTTCAAGTGCACATCCCTAGTGTGCACACACACACACACACCCTCACGCACACATCGGCTACACACACACACACACACACACACACACACACACACACACACACACACACACACACACGTACAGTGGCGCACGCAGGGGGGGGTTTCCAAGTACCTGGAAACCCCCCCTGATGACCCCCAAAAATGTTTTGAGATGGAGACACAGCTGTCTCCATCTCAACAAAAGCAAAAGCCGCGATCGCGGATGGAGCTGTAGCAAGAGCAGAGAGCTATGCAGCTCTCTGCTTAGAGAATGTCCCGGGTGCCGGGGGAGCTGCTGGCTGCGCATGCTCAGCCACAGCAGCTCCCTCTGTCCTCACGCTGCCGCGGCTGCCCCTCTGTACGTAAGTTTTAAATCATTAAGTGTGTTTTTGTATGATATGAATGTATGTATGTATGTATGTATGTATGTGTGTTTACATGTGTGAGTGTATGTATGTGTTTACATGTGTGAGCTTGTGAATATATATATATATATATATATAAATGTGTGAATATATATGTATATATATATATATAAAACCGGTAATCCTCCTTGGGTCCTGTGATAGGACCTCTATTGATGAAAAATAGGCGGCACTCCAGGGACTTAAATAAAGTCAAACTGTATTAAAAAAAAAATGTAATGGGAGGGCCCAAGGACAATTCCATCTTGCACCTCTTTTTTCTTTCATTTTTATTTGCGTCATGTGCTGTTTGGGGAGTGTTTTTTGGAAGGGCCATCCTGCGTGACACTGCAGTGCCACTCCTAGATGGGCCAGGTGTTTGTGTCGGCCACTAGGGTCGCTTAGCTTACTCACACAGCTACCTCATTGCGCCTCTTTTTTTCTTCTTTGCGTCATGTGCTGTTTGGGGAGTGTTTTTTGGAAGGGCCATCCTGCGTGACACTGCAGTGCCACTCCTAGATGGGCCAGGTGTTTGTGTCGGCCACTAGGGTCGCTTAGCTTACTCACACAGCTACCTCATTGCGCCTCTTTTTTTCTTCTTTGCGTCATGTGCTGTTTGGGGAGTGTTTTTTGGAAGGGCCATCCTGCGTGACACTGCAGTGCCACTCCTAGATGGGCCAGGTGTTTGTGTCGGCCACTAGGGTCGCTTAGCTTAGTCATCCAGCGACCTCGGTGCAAATTTTAGGACTAAAAATAATATTGTGAGGTGTGAGGTATTCAGAATAGACTGAAAATGAGTGGAAATTATGGTTTTTGAGGTTAATAATACTTTGGGATCAAAATGACCCCCAAATTCTATGATTTAAGCTGTTTTTTAGGGTTTTTTGAAAAAAACACCCGAATCCAAAACACACCCGAATCCGACAAAAAAAATTCGGTGAGGTTTTGCCAAAACGCGGTCGAACCCAAAACACGGCCGCGGAACCGAACCCAAAACCAAAACACAAAACCCGAAAAATTTCAAGTGCACATCCCTAGTGTGCACACACACACACACCCTCACGCACACATCGGCTACACACACACACACACACACACACACACACACACACACACACACACACACGTACAGTGGCGCACGCAGGGGGGGGTTTCCAAGTACCTGGAAACCCCCCCTGATGACCCCCAAAAATGTTTTGAGATGGAGACACAGCTGTCTCCATCTCAACAAAAGCAAAAGCCGCGATCGCGGATGGAGCTGTAGCAAGAGCAGAGAGCTATGCAGCTCTCTGCTTAGAGAATGTCCCGGGTGCCGGGGGAGCTGCTGGCTGCGCATGCTCAGCCACAGCAGCTCCCTCTGTCCTCACGCTGCCGCGGCTGCCCCTCTGTATGTAAGTTTTAAATCATTAAGTGTGTTTTTGTATGATATGAATGTATGTATGTATGTATGTATGTATGTATGTGTGTTTACATGTGTGAGTGTATGTATGTGTTTACATGTGTGAGCTTGTGAATATATATATATATATATATATAAATGTGTGAATATATATGTATATATATATATATATATATATATATATATATATATATAAAACCGGTAATCCTCCTTGGGTCCTGTGATAGGACCTCTATTGATGAAAAATAGGCGGCACTCCAGGGACTTAAATAAAGTCAAACTGTATTAAAAAAAAAATGTAATGGCGCAAAAAACAACGTTTCAAGGCTCTACGGCCTTTTCATCTGGTTATGCATTATAGGTGAGGTCAAAAACAATAAACAAAATACCTCTGTTTTTTTCACCTCACCTATAATGCATAACCAGATGGAAAGGCCGTAGAGCCTTGAAACGTTGTTTTTTGCGCCATTACATTTTTTTTTTAATACAGTTTGACTTTAAGTCCCTGGAGTGCCGCCTATTTTTCTTCAATAGAGGTCCTATCGCAGGACCCAAGGAGGATTACCGGTTATATTAATTTCAGGAGGGCACCCTGGCATCTTTGCTTTTTATCATCCAGAGTGCCAGACTACCACACAAATATATGTATATATATATATCTGCAAATGATGAATGGCACTCCTTACTAGTAATGCACAACATGCTCCGGAGCCCGTCAGAATCAGATATTATGTATGGAAGCAGGACGGCACTCATAGAGACTGGTAAACCATAGAAAATCAGCACAGGACGCTGTAGCTGTATGCCAACGTTTCAGAGTTAGACTCTTTTAAAGGAGTCTAACTCTGAAACGTTGACAAACAGCTTCAGCGTCCTGTGCTGATTTTCTATGGTTTACCAGCCTCAATGAGTGCGGTCCTGCCTCCGTACATACGTGTGTGTGTGTGTGTGTGTGTGTGTGTGTGTATGTATGTATATATATATATATATATATATATATATATTTATTTATTACACATACCTGCACATATACATACACACCCACCTACCCACCCACCCACGGAAACCCCCCTCGCTAAATCCTGCGTTTGCCACTGACGTACACACCTCCCCACATATATTACATGCAATTTCTACACTAAAATGCTATTATTTTTCATGACTTGGTGAATTGCTACCAGTTGTGTTACTGTACATTACACATATCATGTTAAGAGGAAAAAATACTTTTGTGTAGAAAATAAATGACAAATGACTACAAGGACGACTCTGATATTTATTAACCTACTACACTGGGGTATTAAGAGTAACTACATCCTTTGGCCATTACACTTCTTTACAAGTCATCAAAGACATACCATTTAATCAATGCAATCTTGTAGGATAAACGAGCACTTAATAGATGCAGTGATAAATAAGCAACGTAAGTAAATGACTGAAGGTCACACCTAAGGATAGAGGGTAAGTTACACGGATCGCTGTATAGATACAGTGTACACAGAAGGTTAATCATGTTTTATGGCTAAATTAAATATTTATGTCACCCGGATTGCGTTAGGTGTGAAGATCCCAGGCATTTATGGTTTTGTGTATATGTATAATAATAATAATAATGTTTATTTTTTGTTATCCACATAGTGCTTTGTTGCAACTAGAGATGAGCGGGTTCGGTTTCTTTGAATCCGAACCCGCACGAACTTCACTTTTTTTTTCACGGGTCCGAGCGACTCGGATCTTCCCGCCTTGCTCGGTTAACCCGAGCGCGCCCGAACGTCATCATGACGCTGTCGGATTCTCGCGAGGCTCGGATTCTATCGCGAGACTCGGATTCTATATAAGGAGCCGCGCGTCGCCGCCATTTTCACACGTGCATTGAGATTGATAGGGAGAGGACGTGGCTGGCGTCCTCTCCATTTAGATTAGATTTAGAAGAGAGAGAGAGAGAGAGATTGCTGTGATACTGTAGATTAGAAGAGAGTGCAGAGTGCAGACAGAGTTTAGTGACTGACGACCACAGTGACCAGTGACCACCAGAGACAGTGCAGTTGTTTGTTTTATTTAATATATCCGTTCTCTGCCTGAAAAAAACGATACACAGTCACACAGTGACTCAGTCTGTGTGCACTGCTCAGCCCAGTGTGCTGCACATCAATGTATTGTATATAAAGCTTATAATTGTGGGGGAGACTGGGGAGCACTGCAGGTTGTTATAGCAGGAGCCAGGAGTACATGATAAATAATATTATATTAAAATTAAACAGTGCACACTTTTGCTGCAGGAGTGCCACTGCCAGTGTGACTAGTGGTGACCAGTGCCTGACCACCAGTATATTAGTAGTATTGTATACTATCTCTTTATCAACCAGTCTATATTAGCAGCAGACACAGTACAGTGCGGTAGTTCACGGCTGTGGCTACCTCTGTGTCGGCACTCGGCAGGCAGTCCGTCCATCCATAATTGTATTATATACCACCTAACCGTGGTTTTTTTTTTCTTTCTTTATACCGTCGTCATAGTCATACTAGTTGTTACGAGTATACTACTATCTCTTTATCAACCAGTGTACAGTGCGGTAGTTCACGGCTGTGGCTACCTCTGTGTCGGAACTCGGCAGGCAGTCCGTCCATCCATAATTGTATTATAATATATACCACCTAACCGTGGTTTTTTTTTCGTTCTTTATACCGTCGTCATACTAGTTGTTACGAGTATACTACTATCTCTTTATCAACCAGTGTACAGTGCGGTAGTTCACGGCTGTGGCTACCTCTGTGTCGGAACTCGGCAGGCAGTCCGTCCATCCATAATTGTATTATAATATATACCACCTAACCGTGGTTTTTTTTTCGTTCTTTATACCGTCGTCATACTAGTTGTTACGAGTATACTACTATCTCTTTATCAACCAGTGTACAGTGCGGTAGTTCACGGCTGTGGCTACCTCTGTGTCGGCACTCGGCAGGCAGTCCGTCCAACCATAATTGTATTATATACCACCTAACCGTGGTTTTTTTTTCATTCTTTATACCGTCGTCATACTAGTTGTTACGAGTATACTACTATCTCTTTATCAACCAGTGTACAGTGCGGTAGTTCACGGCTGTGGCTACCTCTGTGTCGGCACTCGGCAGGCAGTCCGTCCAACCATAATTGTATTATATACCACCTAACCGTGGTTTTTTTTTCATTCTTTATACCGTCGTCATACTAGTTGTTACGAGTATACTACTATCTCTTTATCAACCAGTGTACAGTGCGGTAGTTCACGGCTGTGGCTACCTCTGTGTCGGCACTCGGCAGCCCGTCCATAATTGTATATACCAGTGACCTAACCGTGGTTTTTTTTCTTTCTTTATACATACATACTAGTTACGAGTATACTATCTCTTTATCAACCAGTCTATATATTAGCAGCAGACACAGTACAGTGCGGTAGTTCACGGCTGTGGCTACCTCTGTGTCGGCACTCGGCAGCCCGTCCATAATTGTATATACCACCTAACCGTGGTTTTTTTTTCTTTCTTTATACATACATACTAGTTACGAGTATACTATCTCTTTATCAACCAGTCTATATATTAGCAGCAGACACAGTACAGTGCGGTAGTTCACGGCTGTGGCTACCTCTGTGTCGGCACTCGGCAGCCCGTCCATAATTGTATATACCAGTGACCTAACCGTGGTTTTTTTTTCTTTCTTTATACATACATACTAGTTACGAGTATACTATCTCTTTATCAACCAGTCTATATATTAGCAGCAGACACAGTACAGTGCGGTAGTTCACGGCTGTGGCTACCTCTGTGTCGGCACTCGGCAGCCCGTCCATAATTGTATATACCAGTGACCTAACCGTGGTTTTTTTTTCTTTCTTTATACATACATACTAGTTACGAGTATACTATCTCTTTATCAACCAGTCTATATATTAGCAGCAGACACAGTACAGTGCGGTAGTTCACGGCTGTGGCTACCTCTGTGTCGGCACTCGGCAGCCCGTCCATAATTGTATATACCAGTGACCTAACCGTGGTTTTTTTTTCTTTCTTTATACATACATACTAGTTACGAGTATACTATCTCTTTATCAACCAGTCTATATATTAGCAGCAGACACAGTACAGTGCGGTAGTTCACGGCTGTGGCTACCTCTGTGTCGGCACTCGGCAGCCCGTCCATAATTGTATATACCAGTGACCTAACCGTGGTTTTTTTTTCTTTCTTTATACATACATACTAGTTACGAGTATACTATCTCTTTATCAACCAGTCTATATATTAGCAGCAGACACAGTACAGTGCGGTAGTTCACGGCTGTGGCTACCTCTGTGTCGGCACTCGGCAGCCCGTCCATAATTGTATACTAGTATCCAATCCATCCATCTGCATTGTTTACCTGAGGTGCCTTTTAGTTGTGCCTATTAAAATATGGAGAACAAAAATGTTGAGGTTCCAAAATTAGGGAAAGATCAAGATCCACTTCCACCTCGTGCTGAAGCTGCTGCCACTAGTCATGGCCGAGACGATGAAATGCCAGCAACGTCGTCTGCCAAGGCCGATGCCCAATGGCATAGTACAGAGCATGTCAAAACCAAAACACCAAATATCAGTAAAAAAAGGACTCCAAAACCTAAAATAAAATTGTCGGAGGAGAAGCGTAAACTTGCCAATATGCCATTTACCACACGGAGTGGCAAGGAACGGCTGAGGCCCTGGCCTATGTTCATGGCTAGTGGTTCAGCTTCACATGAGGATGGAAGCACTCAGCCTCTCGCTAGAAAACTGAAAAGACTCAAGCTGGCAAAAGCACCGCAAAGAACTGTGCGTTCTTTGAAATCCCAAATCCACAAGGAGAGTCCAATTGTGTCGGTTGCGATGCCTGACCTTCCCAACACTGGACGTGAAGAGCATGCGCCTTCCACCATTTGCACGCCCCCTGCAAGTGCTGGAAGGAGCACCCGCAGTCCAGTTCCTGATAGTCAGATTGAAGATGTCAGTGTTGAAGTACACCAGGATGAGGAGGATATGGGTGTTGCTGGCGCTGGGGAGGAAATTGACCAGGAGGATTCTGATGGTGAGGTGGTTTGTTTAAGTCAGGCACCCGGGGAGACACCTGTTGTCCGTGGGAGGAATATGGCCGTTGACATGCCAGGTGAAAATACCAAAAAAATCAGCTCTTCGGTGTGGAGGTATTTCACCAGAAATGCGGACAACAGGTGTCAAGCCGTGTGTTCCCTTTGTCAAGCTGTAATAAGTAGGGGTAAGGACGTTAACCACCTCGGAACATCCTCCCTTATACGTCACCTGCAGCGCATTCATAATAAGTCAGTGACAAGTTCAAAAACTTTGGGTGACAGCGGAAGCAGTCCACTGACCAGTAAATCCCTTCCTCTTGTAACCAAGCTCACGCAAACCACCCCACCAACTCCCTCAGTGTCAATTTCCTCCTTCCCCAGGAATGCCAATAGTCCTGCAGGCCATGTCACTGGCAAGTCTGACGAGTCCTCTCCTGCCTGGGATTCCTCCGATGCATCCTTGCGTGTAACGCCTACTGCTGCTGGCGCTGCTGTTGTTGCCGCTGGGAGTCGATGGTCATCCCAGAGGGGAAGTCGTAAGCCCACTTGTACTACTTCCAGTAAGCAATTGACTGTTCAACAGTCCTTTGCGAGGAAGATGAAATATCACAGCAGTCATCCTACTGCAAAGCGGATAACTGAGTCCTTGACAACTATGTTGGTGTTAGACGTGCGTCCGGTATCCGCCGTTAGTTCACAGGGAACTAGACAATTTATTGAGGCAGTGTGCCCCCGTTACCAAATACCATCTAGGTTCCACTTCTCTAGGCAGGCGATACCGAGAATGTACACGGACGTCAGAAAAAGACTCACCAGTCTCCTAAAAAATGCAGTTGTACCCAATGTCCACTTAACCACGGACATGTGGACAAGTGGAGCAGGGCAGGGTCAGGACTATATGACTGTGACAGCCCACTGGGTAGATGTATGGACTCCCGCCGCAAGAACAGCAGCGGCGGCACCAGTAGCAGCATCTCGCAAACGCCAACTCTTTCCTAGGCAGGCTACGCTTTGTATCACCGCTTTCCAGAATACGCACACAGCTGAAAACCTCTTACGGCAACTGAGGAAGATCATCGCGGAATGGCTTACCCCAATTGGACTCTCCTGTGGATTTGTGGCATCGGACAACGCCAGCAATATTGTGTGTGCATTAAATATGGGCAAATTCCAGCACGTCCCATGTTTTGCACATACCTTGAATTTGGTGGTGCAGAATTTTTTAAAAAACGACAGGGGCGTGCAAGAGATGCTGTCGGTGGCCAGAAAAATTGCGGGACACTTTCGGCGTACAGGCACCACGTACAGAAGACTGGAGCACCACCAAAAACTACTGAACCTGCCCTGCCATCATCTGAAGCAAGAAGTGGTAACGAGGTGGAATTCAACCCTCTATATGCTTCAGAGGTTGGAGGAGCAGCAAAAGGCCATTCAAGCCTATACAATTGAGCACGATATAGGAGATGGAATGCA
Organism: Pseudophryne corroboree; assembly: GCF_028390025.1. Lineage (NCBI taxonomy): Eukaryota > Metazoa > Chordata > Amphibia > Anura > Myobatrachidae > Pseudophryne > Pseudophryne corroboree. Next base: position 11,882,650 of record NC_086450.1, on the reverse strand, counting down.
CCTGTCTCAAGTGCAGTGGAGAATGATTTCAACGTTGTGCAAGGTTCTGATGCCCTTTGAACTTGCCACACGTGAAGTCAGTTCAGACACTGCCAGCCTGAGTCAGGTCATTCCCCTCATCAGGCTTTTGCAGAAGAAGCTGGAGGCATTGAAGAAGGAGCTAAAAGGGAGCGATTCCGCTAGGCATGTGGGACTTGTGGATGCAGCCCTTAATTCGCTTAACAAGGATTCACGGGTGGTCAATCTGTTGAAATCAGAGCACTACATTTTGGCCACCGTGCTCGATCCTAGATTTAAAGCCTACCTTGGATCTCTCTTTCCGGCAGACACAGGTCTGCTGGGGTTGAAAGACCTGCTGGTGACAAAATTGTCAAGTCAAGCGGAACGCGACCTGTCAACATCTCCTCCTTCACATTCTCCCGCAACTGGGGGTGCGAGGAAAAGGCTCAGAATTCCGAGCCCACCCGCTGGCGGTGATGCAGGGCAGTCTGGAGCGACTGCTGATGCTGACATCTGGTCCGGACTGAAGGACCTGACAACGATTACGGACATGTCGTCTACTGTCACTGCATATGATTCTCTCAACATTGATAGAATGGTGGAGGATTATATGAGTGACCGCATCCAAGTAGGCACGTCACACAGTCCGTACTTATACTGGCAGGAAAAAGAGGCAATTTGGAGGCCCTTGCACAAACTGGCTTTATTCTACCTAAGTTGCCCTCCCACAAGTGTGTACTCCGAAAGAGTGTTTAGTGCCGCCGCTCACCTTGTCAGCAATCGGCGTACGAGGTTACATCCAGAAAATGTGGAGAAGATGATGTTCATTAAAATGAATTATAATCAATTCCTCCGCGGAGACATTGACCAGCAGCAATTGCCTCCACAAAGTACACAGGGAGCTGAGATGGTGGATTCCAGTGGGGACGAATTGATAATCTGTGAGGAGGGGGATGTACACGGTGATATATCGGAGGGTGAAGATGAGGTGGACATCTTGCCTCTGTAGAGCCAGTTTGTGCAAGGAGAGATTAATTGCTTCTTTTTTGGGGGGGGTCCAAACCAACCCGTCATATCAGTCACAGTCGTGTGGCAGACCCTGTCACTGAAATGATGGGTTGGTTAAAGTGTGCATGTCCTGTTTTGTTTATACAACATAAGGGTGGGTGGGAGGGCCCAAGGATAATTCCATCTTGCACCTCTTTTTTCTTTTCTTTTTCTTTGCATCATGTGCTGATTGGGGAGGGTTTTTTGGAAGGGACATCCTGCGTGACACTGCAGTGCCACTCCTAAATGGGCCCGGTGTTTGTGTCGGCCACTAGGGTCGCTAATCTTACTCACACAGCTACCTCATTGCGCCTCTTTTTTTCTTTGCGTCATGTGCTGTTTGGGGAGGGTTTTTTGGAAGGGACATCCTGCGTGACACTGCAGTGCCACTCCTAGATGGGCCCGGTGTTTGTGTCGGCCACTAGGGTCGCTAATCTTACTCACACAGTCAGCTACCTCATTGCGCCTCTTTTTTTCTTTGCGTCATGTGCTGTTTGGGGAGGGTTTTTTGGAAGGGCCATCCTGCGTGACACTGCAGTGCCACTCCTAGATGGGCCCGGTGTTTGTGTCGGCCACTAGGGTCGCTAATCTTACTCACACAGTCAGCTACCTCATTGCGCCTCTTTTTTTCTTTGCGTCATGTGCTGTTTGGGGAGGGTTTTTTGGAAGGGCCATCCTGCGTGACACTGCAGTGCCACTCCTAGATGGGCCCGGTGTTTGTGTCGGCCACTAGGGTCGCTAATCTTACTCACACAGCTACCTCATTGCGCCTCTTTTTTTCTTTGCGTCATGTGCTGTTTGGGGAGGGTTTTTTGGAAGGGACATCCTGCGTGACACTGCAGTGCCACTCCTAGATGGGCCCGGTGTTTGTGTCGGCCACTAGGGTCGCTTATCTTACTCACACAGCGACCTCGGTGCAAATTTTAGGACTAAAAATAATATTGTGAGGTGTGAGGTATTCAGAATAGACTGAAAATGAGTGCAAATTATGGTTTTTGAGGTTAATAATACTTTGGGATCAAAATGACCCCCAAATTCTATGATTTAAGCTGTTTTTTAGTGTTTTTGGAAAAAAACACCCGAATCCAAAACACACCCGAATCCGACAAAAAAAATTCGGTGAGGTTTTGCCAAAACGCGTTCGAACCCAAAACACGGCCGCGGAACCGAACCCAAAACCAAAACACAAAACCCGAAAAATGTCAGGCGCTCATCTCTAGTTGCAACGCAAAAAGGTCTCATGTTGCAATGCCATAATTGGGGAGGGTCACATGGTCAGATATAGGGGTACATTTACTAAAGGTTGATTTTTTGTTTCATTTTTGGGTTAATTTACCATTGTTTTTGCAAATCTGAGATTTACTAAAGTCAAAACCAATGTAAAATCACCAAATTAAAAAATGACTCTAGAAGTTAGAATATCAGCCCAACTAGTGATACTTCATCACAGACATCTATAGACGAGAGATTTACTAATGCTCGGCTTCAAACCAATGGCAAAATCTCCCAAACAATAGACTTTTAACTGAGAGGTGTGTTTACTTCTAAATCAGCTACTATTGTCCCAAACTTCATAGTGATGCCTATATAATGGGACACACATGTGGTGTGCGAGCAAAGCGCTAGTGGTGACATGGGAAACTGTCGCCCCCCCCCTAGGCCCTGCACCAGCGATCAGGTTTGAATTACCCCCAATATCTCGCCCTGATCTGCCCACATCCAGATTTGATGCCATATTGTGGCGCTTCTCTGCGCACAGACAGACACAACATTGCAATCATACTGTACGCGCAGAATGTCACAAATGAGATGGCGTTTGGCCGGGGCAGTTACTGTTTGTGCATTTCATTAATGATCCCCACTATTACACAACTTATAACCCTTTTAATAGATTAGAAAGTCGTAGCCGATACGATACTTTATCATCCAGAATTATTCCATGTAACAATGAACCTCGCTCAGTGTAATGCGGTGTTTACCATGGTATCCGGACTCCAGGTCGACAACAAAAAGGTCGACACACCTTAGGTCGACGCCAATTGGGCGACACCTTAGGTCAACATGGACAAAAGGTCGACAGAAATAAGGTCGACATGGAAAAAGGTCGACATGAGTTTTTCACAATTTTTTTCTTTTTTGGAACCTTTTCTTACTTAACGATCCACGTGGACTACGATTGGAACGGTAATCTGTGCCGAGCGAAGGCACCATGCCCGAAGCATGGCGAGCGAAGCGAGCCACGCGATGGGACGCGGTGCACTAATTGGGGTTCCCGGTCACTCTACGAAGAAAACGACACCAAAAAAACATAAAAAACACATGTCGACCTTTTTCCATGTCGACCGTGTTCCTGTCGACCTTTTGTCCATGTTGACCTAAGGTGTGTCGACCAATTGGCATCGACCTAAGGTGTGTCGACCTTTTTGTTGTCGACTTGGAGTCCCAGACCCGTTTACCATTGCCAACAAATGATTCCGTTGTATCATCTGCCCGGTACATCCATCCGTCGTGCACCTGGATTCACGGGACGAGCTTATAGAAAAGCCATAACTTCCCTTCAGTACTCGCATTTTAAAATCAAATAACTGCAATCAGCAAGGAGGACATAAATGTCAATTATTTATGGCATGCGCTAAAACTTATGTTGCACCATACATTATTGGAGGTCAATAAAACATCTTTAATGTGTAAATAGCTTCCTGAAAGTTATTGCTTTGTGCTGATTGAGTAGTAAACGAAATACAATATTTTGCATCTGAATGCATAAGAAAACGCCCGGACAGACGCGGGGCTGAGACTGCTCGCACAAGGCAAAGTCATCGGGCTACGTGAATTATTTCCAACCACAGCATATTATATTGTTTGTAAAGCCTAATAGTATGCAGTATTTTACAGTCCAGGATTTATAAATGGCCAGCGTTCACCCAACGCGGCACCGTTAGTAAAGACGCCGTCACTGTTACATTTCAGCACACGTGCCATCCGCCATTTAATCAATGTCCTTTCAACTACAGTAGTCACCAATAACAGGCAATTTGCAATTACTGAACCCCCATATACAGTATCTGTGCCGAGAATCCACATTAGGTCAGATCTCAGCAGGATTTAATAGGATTGAATGAAGTCAGTGGGACATTGATTGCGCCTATTCTTGCGCACAGTGAATGTTAGAGCAGGCCGCCATTCTGCATTTTTTCGTGGTCCATCAGATGTATTTACTGTCGCTCTGGAGTTTTGGGACCCGGGAGAATAGTGCCTAGCCCAGAAGCAATTTAGGGTAGTATAATAAACTAGTTCTCAGATCTATTCTGCGCTGCCCTAGAGAGGTGGGGACCCGGGGCTCTCTGACGTTCCGCTCTGCTAGTCTTCCCGACATGTGCCCCCTATTATGGGCGACTCTGTGTACACATATGGAGGATAATTTGGACGCATCTGTCTGCGGTTGCTTCTCCGACCATACGGCTGTGGCAGCCTGCTTACTAGTTTATGCTAATACGAGAATCCGCCTTTGTATACTAAAACTGTGCGATTGCGTGCGGGAGCCTGTTCCCGCCCACTGGCCCTCATTCCGAGTTGTTCGCTCGTTAGCTGCTTTTAGCAGCATTGCCACGCTAGGCCGCCGCCCTCTGGGAGTGTATCTTAGCTTAGCAGAATTGCGAACGAAAGATTAGCAGAATTGCGAATAGAAATTTCTTAGCAGTTTCTGAGTAGCTCGAGACTTACTCCTACACTGCGATCAGCTCAGTCAGTTTCGTTCCTGGTTTGACGTCACAAACACGCCCAGCGTTCGCCCAGCCACTCCCCGTTTCTCCAGACACTCCTGCGTTTTTCCCAGACACGCCTGCGTTTTTCCGCACACTCCCAGAAAACGGTCAGTTTCCGCCCAGAAACACCCACTTCCTGTCAATCACACTACGATCAGCAGAAAGATGAAAAAACTTCGTTAGGCCGTGAGTAAAATACCAAACTTTTGTGAAAATTTACTTGGCGCAGGCGCACTGCGAACATTGCGCATGCGCAGTTTGCGTCTAATCGCTCCGTAGCGAAAAAAAATAATGAGCGAACAACTCGGAATGACCCCCACTGTTCTCACGTCCGCAGCCGCCATCATTACGTTAGCATCAGGACTTCAGGAAAAGACCCAGCTGAAACAGACGCCACCATCTCCGTCCCCACGCTACGATCGTGCAAGAAAATCAGCGTGCACACCCACCGTGGCACTATCTTCCCATAATGTGACCACCCTGAGCTGTGCGTTTCTGACATACGTCTCTCCCTCGCAGCTAGAATGGCTCTGGGGCAAGTGAAGATCCTACAGAAGGTAGTTCCTTAGGACGGGGTAAAATCACGGGTTTCCACTTGCACGCACACAAACCGCTGCATTAGTTGTACGGCTTCTCGCATAGTTTGTAAATCTGGGTCCCGCCTCTGCCCGCAATTGCAGCCACTTTGTGTGCGACTCTGATCAGCCCCAAAAGTCGCATAAAATAAAACGCAAAAGTGTAAAGTAACTAAGAGGTGAGAATATGCATCATGGCGGGTGTGGAGGTTCTCTGTCAGCGCATGTCCCTAAGCAATATACAACGGTGTTTGCAGGGGATGGAGAGGATTCGGCGATGGTGCCGCGCTTAGTATTATGGCCCTCATTCCGAGTTGTTCGCTCGCAAGCTGCTTTTAGCAGCTTTGCACACGCTAAGCCGCCGCCTACTGGGAGTGAATCTGAGCTTATCAAAATTGCGAACGAAAGATTAGCAGAATTGCGAATAGACACTTCTTAGCAGTTTCTGAGTAGCTCCACACTTACTCGGCATCTGCGATCAGTTCAGTCAGTTTCGTTCCTGGTTTGACGTCACAAACACTCCCAGCGTTCGCCCAGACACTCCTCCGTTTCTCCAGACACTCCCGCGTTTTTCCCAGAAACGGCAGCGTTTTTTCACACACACCCATAAAACGGCCAGTTTCCGCCCAGAAACACCCACTTCCTGTCAATCACATTACGATCACCAGAACGAAGAAAAAACCTCGTAATGCTGTGAGTAAAATACCTAACTGCATAGCAAATTTACTTGGCGCAGTCGCAGTGCGGACATTGCGCATGCGCATTAGCGACTAATCGCTCCGTTGCGACAAAAAAATAACGAGCTAACAACTCGGAATGACCACCTATGTGCATCCGGATTCCTAAGTGCAGTTATCGGCTGCCGGCTAATAGTTATTGCTGGTTCCAGCAGGCCATGAGTGCATCTCACTACTACGGGTCACTGCCTGCAAGAGGTTAATAAGCCAAGCAGTAGAAATCGCTGTCAGACTATAAGGCTTTCTCCTGCTACTGTATCGCAGCGCTGTCCAGGCTTTTCCTTTAACTAGGCCACTGGCATTAATAGAACGACATACTTGTGGGCTGAATCATGGAAACTTGTGTCGCACAACAAAGCGTGCTAGGGCAGCCGCAGCCTGTGGACTTCCGGTTGGACAACTGTGAGACGAAGCATCTGGCAATCATTCACTATCTGCTATTAGACTGTTCTTGTTACTTCATTTGTGCAGATAGTTGTATTTTTTTTTTCAATGCTTTTAAGACAAGCATGTCCAAACTGCGGCCCTCCAGCTGTTATGAAACTTAATATCCCAGCATGCCCTGACACAGTTTTGCTGTCAGAGAATGCTAAAGCTGTGTCAAGGCATGCTGGGATGTGTAGTTTCTCAACAGCTGGAGGGCCGCAGTTTGGACATGCATGCTTTAAGGTAAGTCTGTGATACTGGTGTCTATACTGCAATATGCAGCCTGCGCTCCTTCCCAGCCTCTGCTTATATAAATGCTATTATATTCAGCCACGCGCAGTGCAGGGGTGTGACTCATACTTGCCTACTCTCCCGGAAGCTGCAGGAGGCTCCTGTTTTTTGGGGTAGCCCCCAGCACCCTCGGAAGAGTAGGCAGGTCTCCCGCATCCTGTTCGCACCCTAGTGATGCGGGCAGGATGGAGATAATCTCCCGTATTCACGGTCCATGGGGTGGGGGAAGGGGTTCAAATGACGCAAATTGCATCATTTTAGCCCCGCCCCCTTTCCGCAGACTTGCAAATTGCGGTGTTTCCTGATGTGGGGGCGGGGCTTGATGATGTCACAGCCCGGCCCCGCCCCCCGAAGTCTTCTGCAGCGTCTTCTCTCCGGGCTTCTCCAGGAGAGGAGAAATGTAAAGTAGGTAAGTATGGGGGGTGTATTTATTATAACGGTGTGCAGGCAGTGTGGTGCACACAGACCCTTGGGTCGGGGACGCCCTGCACTGCACACCCTACACATAGGCAACGCGGAGACTTGGAGGCACTGGGGGTACTGTGGGGACAACTGTCCCGTGCCACCACGCCACTCTCAGTGCAGCAGGGAGGAGCCGCCGGCCTGAGGAGCAGCACTGTGGGGGAGATGTCTCTCCCAAAATGGCTGCTGCCTCACAGGAGACAGTTATTAAGAATTCTAGAGGAGGCAGCAGCCATTTTGGGAGAGTATGAAGGGGGCAGGCGCGAACAGTGGCAGCAGAGGGGGGGGACCCACTGACAGCAAGCAGAACCCCCAACGACTAAATGGCTTCCATTCAAGTGTTGCTCTGTTCGGGCGCACAGCCGTCGGCGCTGACATTACATGTTGTTCCACCATTTTACCGGCTGGCAACTAGTAAAGGAAATTCCCCCCATTACCTTAACAGATACTGATTGTCATGCTATACATACAGTGCCTGGGGCCCGCGAATGCCATACAATACACAATACAGCACTCATGTGCCCTGGGTGCAGATATACAGAAATGATCCATTACAACACATCCGAGTGTTATAACTCCCCTGAGAGGGGGACATAGCAGGAGAGTGTACGAGAGGGTCACTGCTTCCATGCTCTACCATGATATGAGTGGTTATGATGACCATATGACTGGGGTTGGGTATGACATAACTACATCCCTATGACTGTATATACATCAATACTAATATGATTTTGTTTCATTTTCAGACCATTTCAAAAAGCAATTTGGGGCCTAACTGGACGTCGCAGTCACCATTACGCTCGGCTGCTCAGTCTAAGAAGACAGAAATCTTCAAGTTACTGCTGCAGTACGGGGCGCTGGAGGAGGAGACGGACCCGCTTGGTCTTCTGAAGACGCTTCTCGCAAATCGAGCACCGGATCGTGTCAGACCGGATGGGACGGTTATATGTGCGGCCAATGAGGTGAAGATCTGCATCAGGCTATGTGCCAGGGTGATCCTCTCTATTCCGATCACCCAGGTAGAGGTAAGTACACCCATACAGCCACTTATACTAGTACATAGGGGGTCATTCCGACTTGATCGCACGCTAGCTTTTTTTGCAGCGCTGCGATCAGGTCAAAACTCGACAAAACTGCGCATGCGTATGCACCGCAATGCGCAGGCGCACCGTACGGGTATGAAGCGGATCGGTGCTGGGAGATGGATTTAACGAAGAATCCATTCGCACAGCCGATTGCAAGAAGATTGACAGGAAGAGGGCGTTTGTGGGTGTCAACTGACCGTTTTCAGGGAGTGTTTGGAAAAACGCAGGCGTGTTCAAGCGTTTGCAAGGCGGGTGTCTGACGTCAATTTCCGGACCGGACAGGCTGAAGTGATCGCAGCGGCTGAGTAAGTTCATACCTACTCAGAAACTGCAAAAAACTTTTTTGTACCGCTCGGCTGCACATGCGATCGCACACTTGAAAAGCGAAAATACACTCCCCCATAGGCGGCAACTATCTGATTGCAGCGCTGCAAAAAATAGATAGCGAGCGATCAACTTGGAATGACCCCCATAGTTATTAGTGATTATACAGCTATACGGGCCTAGTGGTAGAATATATGGGATTCACGCATTCACCAGACTTAGCTTCCTATTGAATATGAGTATTAAAAACACAGCAGTACAAATATTACATACAGATGCAGTAGACTTTAGTTCACATTTTGCAATGCGCCACAATGTACAGGTCATAGCTGTCCCCAATTACTCTCTGTCTCTGTAAGTCTACTTGTAATGTAATTGCAGCTTATATGTCAGCATCCGTCATGGGGGGGGGTAATTCAGACCTGATCGCAGCAGCAAATTTGTTAGCAATTGGGCAAAACCATGTGCACTGCAGGTGGGGCAGATGTAACATGCGCAGAGAGAGTTAGATTTGGGTGGGGTGTGTTCAAACTGAAATCTAAATTGCAGTGTAAAAATAAAGCAGCCAGTATTTACCCTGCACAGAAACAATATAACCCACCCAAATCTAACTCTCTCTGCACGTTACATATGCCCCCCCTGCAGTGCACATGGTTTTGCCCAACTGCTAACAACTCTGAATAACCCCCATAGCCCCATCACTTCCCCTTATCCACTGCCCAGATATCATATTATACTTGTGCCTGAATAATTATATCACACAGGGATTATCTGCTCACATTGGATGCTGACAAAGCCAGTGTCTGTATATGCAGTGATAGGGATTAGTGTTATATGTAATATGGCTGAGTGTAAGTCTTGATACTAGGGGCCTAATTAAGTAAGGACAGCAAATTCTGTTAATCAGCAGGATTTGCTATCCTTGGGATCGCATGCTGGGGACCGCCCAGCACGCTGACCGGAGCCCCCCCCCCCGCTGAAAAAGCAGAAATTGCAAAGCGTTCGCAAGTTCTAGCTTGTTAGCAGAAACTGTGGGAGCCTCTTGTCGGCGCAGCTGCGGCCGCAGTAGACTCGCCGCCAGTTTCCTGAGCATGCCCCCGACACGCCCCCGTTCGTGCCGCACCTCCCACTGTTTGCATCGCTCCGGCCCCGCAACGCTCCGTCTCCTCTCTTCCCTGGAAACAGAGCGTTGCCACCTCCCCCCCGCGATCGCTTCTGCCTGATTAACAGGCAGAGGCGAACGCATTTTCTGCTGCCCCCTGCAGAAAAATGCGGGCACATGCGCATGACAGGCGCTGCGCATGCACCTGAACCTTTTCAGCAAAAATTCCGGTTGGATCGCACACTGCGATCCAACCTGAATTAACCCCTATATCATTTATTTCTTCTGTTAGTAAATCTCCAGGCAATGCTGTGTAACAAATCCCCCATCATTCCTGACTGGAAGGATTACATCTCACCACCCAGTCTCCGAAATCCACGCAGGCTGGTCAGTCTGTGCAAGTCACAGGTACGGAAACAACTGCTGATGACGGGACACCTGCTAGACGGAACCCCAGACCAGGAGATCGCGAGATCCCTCCAGAAGTATATAAATTAGAGATGAGCGCCGGAAATTTTTCGGGTTTTGTGTTTTGGTTTTGGGTTCGGTTCCGCGGCCGTGTTTTGGGTTCGACCGCGTTTTGGCAAAACCTCACCGAATTTTTTTTGTCGGATTCGGGTGTGTTTTGGATTCGGTGTTTTTTTAAAAAAACCCTAAAAAACAGCTTAAATCATAGAATTTGGGGGTCATTTTGATCCCATATTATTATTAACCTCAAAAACCATAATTTCCACTCATTTTCAGTCTATTCTGAATACCTCACACCTCACAATATTATTTTTAGTCCTAAAATTTGCACCGAGGTCGCTGGATGACTAAGCTAAGCGACCCAAGTGGCCGACACAAACACCTGGCCCATCTAGGAGTGGCACTGCAGTGTCAGACAGGATGGTCCTTCCAAAAAACACTCCCCAAACAGCACATGACGCAAAGAAAAAAAGAGGCGCAATGAGGTAGCTGTGTGAGTAAGATAAGCGACCCTAGTGGCCGACACAAACACCGGGCCCATCTAGGAGTGGCACTGCAGTGTCAGACAGGATGGTCCTTCCAAAAAACACTCCCCAAACAGCACATGACGCAAAGAAAAAAAGAGGCGCAATGAGGTAGCTGTGTGAGTAAGATAAGCGACCCTAGTGGCCGACACAAACACCTGGCCCATCTAGGAGTGGCACTGCAGTGTCACGCAGGATGGCCCTTCCAAAAAACACTCCCCAAACAGCACATGACGCAAAGAAAAAAAGAGGCGCAATGAGGTAGCTGTGTGAGTAAGATAAGCGACCCTAGTGGCCGACACAAACACCTGGCCCATCTAGGAGTGGCACTGCAGTGTCACGCAGGATGTCCCTTCCAAAAAACCCTCCCCAAACAGCACATGACGCAAAGAAAAAAAGAGGCGCAATGAGGTAGCTGACTGTGTGAGTAAGATAAGCGACCCTAGTGGCCGACACAAACACCGGGCCCATCTAGGAGTGGCACTGCAGTGTCACGCAGGATGGCCCTTCCAAAAAACCCTCCCCAAACAGCACATGACGCAAAGAAAAAAAGAGGCGCAATGAGGTAGCTGACTGTGTGAGTAAGATAAGCGACCCTAGTGGCCGACACAAACACCGGGCCCATCTAGGAGTGGCACTGCAGTGTCAGACAGGATGGTCCTTCCAAAAAACACTCCCCAAACAGCACATGACGCAAAGAAAAAAAGAGGCGCAATGAGGTAGCTGTGTGAGTAAGATAAGCGACCCTAGTGGCCGACACAAACACCGGGCCCATCTAGGAGTGGCACTGCAGTGTCAGACAGGATGGTCCTTCCAAAAAACACTCCCCAAACAGCACATGACGCAAAGAAAAAAAGAGGCGCAATGAGGTAGCTGTGTGAGTAAGATAAGCGACCCTAGTGGCCGACACAAACACCTGGCCCATCTAGGAGTGGCACTGCAGTGTCACGCAGGATGGCCCTTCCAAAAAACACTCCCCAAACAGCACATGACGCAAAGAAAAAAAGAGGCGCAATGAGGTAGCTGTGTGAGTAAGATAAGCGACCCTAGTGGCCGACACAAACACCTGGCCCATCTAGGAGTGGCACTGCAGTGTCACGCAGGATGTCCCTTCCAAAAAACCCTCCCCAAACAGCACATGACGCAAAGAAAAAAAGAGGCGCAATGAGGTAGCTGACTGTGTGAGTAAGATAAGCGACCCTAGTGGCCGACACAAACACCGGGCCCATCTAGGAGTGGCACTGCAGTGTCACGCAGGATGGCCCTTCCAAAAAACCCTCCCCAAACAGCACATGACGCAAAGAAAAAAAGAGGCGCAATGAGGTAGCTGACTGTGTGAGTAAGATAAGCGACCCTAGTGGCCGACACAAACACCGGGCCCATCTAGGAGTGGCACTGCAGTGTCACGCAGGATGGCCCTTCCAAAAAACTAGAGATGAGCGCCTGAAATTTTTCGGGTTTTGTGTTTTGGTTTTGGGTTCGGTTCCGCGGCCGTGTTTTGGGTTCGAACGCGTTTTGGCAAAACCTCACCGAATTATTTTTGTCGGATTCGGGTGTGTTTTGGATTCGGGTGTTTTTTTCCAAAAACACTAAAAAACAGCTTAAATCATAGAATTTGGGGGTCATTTTGATCCCAAAGTATTATTAACCTCAAAAACCATAATTTACACTCATTTTCAGTCTATTCTGAATACCTCACACCTCACAATATTATTTTTAGTCCTAAAATTTGCACCGAGGTCGCTGTGTGAGTAAGATAAGCGACCCTAGTGGCCGACACAAACACCGGGCCCATCTAGGAGTGGCACTGCAGTGTCACGCAGGATGTCCCTTCCAAAAAACCCTCCCCAAACAGCACATGACGCAAAGAAAAAAAGAGGCGCAATGAGGTAGCTGTGTGAGTAAGATTAGCGACCCTAGTGGCCGACACAAACACCGGGCCCATCTAGGAGTGGCACTGCAGTGTCACGCAGGATGGCCCTTCCAAAAAACCCTCCCCAAACAGCACATGACGCAAAGAAAAAAAGAGGCGCAATGAGGTAGCTGACTGTGTGAGTAAGATTAGCGACCCTAGTGGCCGACACAAACACCGGGCACATCTAGGAGTGGCACTGCAGTGTCACGCAGGATGTCCCTTCCAAAAAACCCTCCCCAAACAGCACATGACGCAAAGAAAAAAAGAGGCGCAATGAGGTAGCTGTGTGAGTAAGATTAGCGACCCTAGTGGCCGACACAAACACCGGGCCCATCTAGGAGTGGCACTGCAGTGTCACGCAGGATGTCCCTTCCAAAAAACCCTCCCCAATCAGCACATGATGCAAAGAAAAAGAAAAGAAAAAAGAGGTGCAAGATGGAATTATCCTTGGGCCCTCCCACCCACCCTTATGTTGTATAAACAAAACAGGACATGCACACTTTAACCAACCCATCATTTCAGTGACAGGGTCTGCCACACGACTGTGACTGATATGACGGGTTGGTTTGGACCCCCCCCAAAAAAGAAGCAATTAATCTCTCCTTGCACAAACTGGCTCTACAGAGGCAAGATGTCCACCTCATCATCATCCTCCGATATATCACCGTGTACATCCCCCTCCTCATAGATTATCAATTCGTCCCCACTGGAATCCACCATCTCAGCTCCCTGTGTACTTTGTGGAGGCAATTGCTGCTGGTCAATGTCTCCGCGGAGGAATTGATTATAATTCATTTTAATGAACATCATCTTCTCCACATTTTCTGGATGTAACCTCGTACGCCGATTGCTGACAAGGTGAGCGGCGGCACTAAACACTCTTTCGGAGTACACACTTGTGGGAGGGCAACTTAGGTAGAATAAAGCCAGTTTGTGCAAGGGCCTCCAAATTGCCTCTTTTTCCTGCCAGTATAAGTACGGACTGTGTGACGTGCCTACTTGGATGCGGTCACTCATATAATCCTCCACCATTCTATCAATGTTGAGAGAATCATATGCAGTGACAGTAGACGACATGTCCGTAATCGTTGTCAGGTCCTTCAGTCCGGACCAGATGTCAGCATCAGCAGTCGCTCCAGACTGCCCTGCATCACCGCCAGCGGGTGGGCTCGGAATTCTGAGCCTTTTCCTCGCACCCCCAGTTGCGGGAGAATGTGAAGGAGGAGATGTTGACAGGTCGCGTTCCGCTTGACTTGACAATTTTGTCACCAGCAGGTCTTTCAACCCCAGCAGACCTGTGTCTGCCGGAAAGAGAGATCCAAGGTAGGCTTTAAATCTAGGATCGAGCACGGTGGCCAAAATGTAGTGCTCTGATTTCAACAGATTGACCACCCGTGAATCCTTGTTAAGCGAATTAAGGGCTGCATCCACAAGTCCCACATGCCTAGCGGAATCGCTCCGTGTTAGCTCCTTCTTCAATGCCTCCAGCTTCTTCTGCAAAAGCCTGATGAGGGGAATGACCTGACTCAGGCTGGCAGTGTCTGAACTGACTTCACGTGTGGCAAGTTCAAAGGGCATCAGAACCTTGCACAACGTTGAAATCATTCTCCACTGCACTTGAGACAGGTGCATTCCATCTCCTATATCGTGCTCAATTGTATAGGCTTGAATGGCCATTTGCTGCTCCTCCAACCTCTGAAGCATATAGAGGGTTGAATTCCACCTCGTTACCACTTCTTGCTTCAGATGATGGCAGGGCAGGTTCAGTAGTTTTTGGTGGTGCTCCAGTCTTCTGTACGTGGTGCCTGTACGCCGAAAGTGTCCCGCAATTTTTCTGGCCACCGACAGCATCTCTTGCACGCCCCTGTCGTTTTTAAAAAAATTCTGCACCACCAAATTCAAGGTATGTGCAAAACATGGGACGTGCTGGAATTTGCCCATATTTAATGCACACACAATATTGCTGGCGTTGTCCGATGCCACAAATCCACAGGAGAGTCCAATTGGGGTAAGCCATTCCGCGATGATCTTCCTCAGTTGCCGTAAGAGGTTTTCAGCTGTGTGCGTATTCTGGAAAGCGGTGATACAAAGCGTAGCCTGCCTAGGAAAGAGTTGGCGTTTGCGAGATGCTGCTACTGGTGCCGCCGCTGCTGTTCTTGCGGCGGGAGTCCATACATCTACCCAGTGGGCTGTCACAGTCATATAGTCCTGACCCTGCCCTGCTCCACTTGTCCACATGTCCGTGGTTAAGTGGACATTGGGTACAACTGCATTTTTTAGGACACTGGTGAGTCTTTTTCTGACGTCCGTGTACATTCTCGGTATCGCCTGCCTAGAGAAGTGGAACCTAGATGGTATTTGGTAACGGGGGCACACTGCCTCAATAAATTGTCTAGTTCCCTGTGAACTAACGGCGGATACCGGACGCACGTCTAACACCAACATAGTTGTCAAGGACTCAGTTATCCGCTTTGCAGTAGGATGACTGCTGTGATATTTCATCTTCCTCGCAAAGGACTGTTGAACAGTCAATTGCTTACTGGAAGTAGTACAAGTGGGCTTACGACTTCCCCTCTGGGATGACCATCGACTCCCAGCGGCAACAACAGCAGCGCCAGCAGCAGTAGGCGTTACACGCAAGGATGCATCGGAGGAATCCCAGGCAGGAGAGGACTCGTCAGACTTGCCAGTGACATGGCCTGCAGGACTATTGGCATTCCTGGGGAAGGAGGAAATTGACACTGAGGGAGTTGGTGGGGTGGTTTGCGTGAGCTTGGTTACAAGAGGAAGGGATTTACTGGTCAGTGGACTGCTTCCGCTGTCACCCAAAGTTTTTGAACTTGTCACTGACTTATTATGAATGCGCTGCAGGTGACGTATAAGGGAGGATGTTCCGAGGTGGTTAACGTCCTTACCCCTACTTATTACAGCTTGACAAAGGGAACACACGGCTTGACACCTGTTGTCCGCATTTCTGGTGAAATACCTCCACACCGAAGAGCTGATTTTTTTGGTATTTTCACCTGGCATGTCAACGGCCATATTCCTCCCACGGACAACAGGTGTCTCCCCGGGTGCCTGACTTAAACAAACCACCTCACCATCAGAATCCTTCTGGTCAATTTCCTCCTCAGCGCCAGCAACACCCATATCCTCCTCATCCTGGTGTACTTCAACACTGACATCTTCAATCTGACTATCAGGAACTGGACTGCGGGTGCTCCTTCCAGCACTTGCAGGGGGCATGCAAATAGTGGAAGGCGCATGCTCTTCACGTCCAGTGTTGGGAAGGTCAGGCATCGCAACCGACACAATTGGACTCTCCTTGTGGATTTGGGATTTCAAAGAACTCACAGTTCTTTGCGGTGCTTTTGCCAGCTTGAGTCTTTTCAGTTTTCTAGCGAGAGGCTGAGTGCTTCCATCCTCATGTGAAGCTGAACCACTAGCCATGAACATAGGCCAGGGCCTCAGCCGTTCCTTGCCACTCCGTGTGGTAAATGGCATATTGGCAAGTTTACGCTTCTCCTCCGACAATTTTATTTTAGGTTTTGGAGTCCTTTTTTTTCTGATATTTGGTGTTTTGGATTTGACATGCTCTGTACTATGACATTGGGCATCGGCCTTGGCAGACGACGTTGCTGGCATTTCATCGTCTCGGCCATGACTAGTGGCAGCAGCTTCAGCACGAGGTGGAAGTGGATCTTGATCTTTCCCTAATTTTGGAACCTCAACTTTTTTGTTCTCCATATTTTATAGGCAGAACTAAAAGGCACCTCAGGTAAACAATGGAGATGGATGGATTGGATACTAGTATACAATTATGGACGGACTGCCACGGTTAGGTGGTATAAAAAAACCACGGTTAGGTGGTATATATTGTAATACAATTATGGATGGACGGACTGCCTGCCGAGTGCCGACACAGAGGTAGCCACAGCCGTGAACTACCGCACTGTACACTGGTTGATAAAGAGATAGTAGTATACTCGTAACAACTAGTATGACTGACTATGACGGTATAAAGAATGAAAAAAAAACCACGGTTAGGTGGTATATATTGTAATACAATTATGGATGGACGGACTGCCTGCCGAGTTCCGACACAGAGGTAGCCACAGACGTGAACTACCGCACTGTACACTGGTTGATAAAGAGATAGTAGTATACTCGTAACAACTAGTATGACTGACTATGACGGTATAAAGAATGAAAAAAAAACCACGGTTAGGTGGTATATATTATAATACAATTATGGATGGACGGACTGCCTGCCGAGTGCCGACACAGAGGTAGCCACAGCCGTGAACTACCGCACTGTACACTGGTTGATAAAGAGATAGTAGTATACTCGTAACAACTAGTATGACTGACTATGACGGTATAAAGAATGAAAAAAAAACCACGGTTAGGTGGTATATATTATAATACAATTATGGATGGACGGACTGCCTGCCGACTGCCGACACAGAGGTAGCCACAGCCGTGAACTACCGCACTGTACACTGGTTGATAAAGAGATAGTAGTATACTCGTAACAACTAGTATGACACTATGACGGTATAAAGAATGAAAAAAAAACCACGGTTAGGTGGTATATATTATAATACAATTATGGATGGACGGACTGCCTGCCGACTGCCGACACAGAGGTAGCCACAGCCGTGAACTACCGCACTGTACACTGGTTGATAAAGAGATAGTAGTATACTCGTAACAACTAGTATGACACTATGACGGTATAAAGAATGGAAAAAAAACCACGGTTAGGTGGTATATATTATAATAATACAATTATGGATGGACGGACTGCCTGCCGACTGCCGACACAGAGGTAGCCACAGCCGTGAACTACCGCACTGTACACTGGTTGATAAAGAGATAGTAGTATACTCGTAACAACTAGTATGACTATGACGACGGTATAAAGAAAGAAAAAAAAATACCACGGTTAGGTGGTATATAATTATACAATTATGGATGGACGGACTGCCTGCCGAGTGCCGACTGCCGACACAGAGGTAGCCACAGCCGTGAACTACCGCACTGTACTGTGTCTGCTGCTAATATAGACTGGTTGATAAAGAGATAGTATACAACAATATACTACTATACTGGTGGTCAGGCACTGGTCACCACTAGTCACACTGGCAGTGGCACTCCTGCAGCAAAAGTGTGCACTGTTTAATTTTAAATTAATATAATATTATGTACTCCTGGCTCCTGCTATAACAACCTGCAGTGCTCCCCAGTCTCCCCCACAATTATTATAAGCTTTTATACATTGATGTGCAGCACACTGGGCTGAGCTGAGTGCACACAGACTGAGTCACACTGTGTGACTGCTGTGTATCGTTTTTTTCAGGCAGAGAACGGATATAGCAGAGAACGGATATATTAAATAAAAGTTAACTTAACAACAACTGCACTGGTCACTGTGGTAAACTCTGTCTGCACAATCTCTCTCTCTCTCTCTTCTAATCTATTCTAATGGAGAGGACGCCAGCCACGTCCTCTCCCTATCAATCTCAATGCACGTGTGAAAATGGCGGCGACGCGCGGCTCCTTATATAGAATCCGAGTCTCGCGAGAATCCGACAGCGTCATGATGACGTTCGGGCGCGCTCGGGTTAACCGAGCAAGGCGGGAAGATCCGAGTCGCTCGGACCCGTGAAAAAAAAAGTGAAGTTCGTGCGGGTTCGGATTCAAAGAAACCGAACCCGCTCATCTCTACAAAAAACCCTCCCCAAACAGCACATGACGCAAAGAAAAATAAAAGAAAAAAGAGGTGCAAGATGGAATTGTCCTTGGGCCCTCCCACCCACCCTTATGTTGTATAAACAGGACATGCACACTTTAACCAACCCATCATTTCAGTGACAGGGTCTGCCACACGACTGTGACTGATATGACGGGTTGGTTTGGACCCCCCCCAAAAAAGAAGCAATTAATCTCTCCTTGCACAAACTGGCTCTACAGAGGCAAGATGTCCACCTCATCATCATCCTCCGATATATCACCGTGTACATCCCCCTCCTCACAGATTATCAATTCATCCCCACTGGAATCCACCATCTCAGCTCCCTGTGTACTTTGTGGAGGCAATTGCTGCTGGTCAATGTCTCCGCGGAGGAATTGATTATAATTCATTTTAATGAACATCATCTTCTCCACATTTTCTGGATGTAACCTCGTACGCCGATTGCTGACAAGGTGAGCGGCGGCACTAAACACTCTTTCGGAGTACACACTTGTGGGAGGGCAACTTAGGTAGAATAAAGCCAGTTTGTGCAAGGGCCTCCAAATTGCCTCTTTTTCCTGCCAGTATAAGTACGGACTGTGTGACGTGCCTACTTGGATGCGGTCACTCATATAATCCTCCACCATTCATTCAATGTTGAGAGAATCATATGCAGTGACAGTAGACGACATGTCCGTAATCGTTGTCAGGTCCTTCAGTCCGGACCAGATGTCAGCATCAGCAGTCGCTCCAGACTGCCCTGCATCACCGCCAGCGGGTGGGCTCGGAATTCTGAGCCTTTTCCTCGCACCCCCAGTTGCGGGAGAATGTGAAGGAGGAGATGTTGACAGGTCGCGTTCCGCTTGACTTGACAATTTTCTCACCAGCAGGTCTTTCAACCCCAGCAGACTTGTGTCTGCCGGAAAGAGAGATCCAAGGTAGGCTTTAAATCTAGGATCGAGCATGGTGGCCAAAATGTAGTGCTCTGATTTCAACAGATTGACCACCCGTGAATCCTTGTTAAGCGAATTAAGGGCTCCATCCACAAGTCCCACATGCCTAGCGGAATCGCTCCGTGTTAGCTCCTCCTTCAATGTCTCCAGCTTCTTCTGCAAAAGCCTGATGAGGGGAATGACCTGACTCAGGCTGGCAGTGTCTGAACTGACTTCACGTGTGGCAAGTTCAAAGGGCATCAGAACCTTGCACAACGTTGAAATCATTCTCCACTGCGCTTGAGACAGGTGCATTCCACCTCCTATATCATGCTCAATTGTATAGGCTTGAATGGCCTTTTGCTGCTCCTCCAACCTCTGAAGCATATAGAGGGTTGAATTCCACCTCGTTACCACTTCTTGCTTCAGATGATGGCAGGGCAGGTTCAGTAGTTTTTGGTGGTGCTCCAGTCTTCTGTACGTGGTGCCTGTACGCCGAAAGTGTCCCGCAATTCTTCTGGCCACCGACAGCATCTCTTGCACGCCCCTGTCGTTTTTAAAAAAATTCTGCACCACCAAATTCAAGGTATGTGCAAAACATGGGACGTGCTGGAATTTGCCCATATTTAATGCACACACAATATTGCTGGCGTTGTCCGATGCCACAAATCCACAGGAGAGTCCAATTGGGGTAAGCCATTCCGCGATGATCTTCCTCAGTTGCCGTAAGAGGTTTTCAGCTGTGTGCGTATTCTGGAAACCGGTGATACAAAGCGTAGCCTGCCTAGGAAAGAGTTGGCGTTTGCGAGATGCTGCTACTGGTGCCGCCGCTGCTGTTCTTGCGGCGGGAGTCCATACATCTACCCAGTGGGCTGTCACAGTCATATAGTCCTGACCCTGCCCTGCTCCACTTGTCCACATGTCCGTGGTTAAGTGGACATTGGGTACAGCTGCATTTTTTAGGACACTGGTGACTCTTTTTCTGAGGTCTGTGTACATTTTCGGTATCGCCTGCCTAGAGAAATGGAACCTAGATGGTATTTGGTACCGGGGACACAGTACCTCCAACAAGTCTCTAGTTGGCTCTGCAGTAATGATGGATACCGGAACCACGTTTCTCACCACCCAGGATGCCAAGGCCTCAGTTATCCGCTTTGCTGTAGGATGACTGCTGTGATATTTCATCTTCCTCGCAAAGGACTGTTGGACAGTCAATTGCTTGCTGGAAGTAGTAAAAGTGGTCTTACGACTTCCCCTCTGGGATGACCATCGACTCCCAGCAGCAACAACAGCAGCGCCAGCAGCAGTAGGCGTTACACGCAAGGATGCATCGGAGGAATCCCAGGCAGGAGAGGAATCGTCAGAATTGCCAGTGACATGGCCTGCAGGACTATTGGCATTCCTGGGGAAGGAGGAAATTGACACTGAGGGAGTTGGTGGGGTGGTTTGCGTGAGCTTGGTTACAAGAGGAAGGGATTTATTGGTCAGTGGACTGCTTCCGCTGTCACCCAAAGTTTTTGAACTTGTCACTGACTTATTATGAATGCGCTGCAGGTGACGTATAAGGGAGGATGTTCCGAGGTGGTTAACGTCCTTACCCCTACTTATTACAGCTTGACAAAGGGAACACACGGCTTGACACCTGTTGTCCGCATTTCTGTTGAAATAGTTCCACACCGAAGAGCTGATTTTTTTGGTATTTTCACCAGGCATGTCAACGGCCATATTCCTCCCACGGACAACAGGTGTCTCCCCGGGTGCCTGACTTAAACAAACCACCTCACCATCAGAATCCTCCTGGTCAATTTCCTCCCCAGCGCCAGCAACACCCATATCCTCCTCATCCTGGTGTACTTCAACACTGGCATCTTCAATCTGACTATCAGGAACTGGACTGCGGGTGCTCCTTCCAGCACTTGCAGGGGGCGTGCAAATGGTGGAAGGCGCATGCTCTTCACGTCCAGTGTTGGGAAGGTCAGGCATCGCAACCGACACAATTGGACTCTCCTTGTGGATTTGGGATTTCGAAGTACGCACAGTTCTTTGCGGTGCTACTGCTTTTGCCAGCTTGAGTCTTTTCATTTTTCTAGCGAGAGGCTGAGTGCCTCCATCCTCATGTGAAGCTGAACCACTAGCCATGAACATAGGCCAGGGACTCAGCCGTTCCTTGCCACTCCGTGTGGTAAATGGCATATTGGCAAGTTTACGCTTCTCCGACGACAATTTTATTTTAGGTTTTGGAGTCCTTTTTTTACTGATATTTGGTGTTTTGGATTTGACATGCTCTGTACTATGACATTGGGCATCGGCCTTGGCAGACGACGTTGCTGGCATTTCATCGTCTCGGCCATGACTAGTGGCAGCAGCTTCAGCACGAGGTGGAAGTGGATCTTGATCTTTCCCTAATTTTGGAACCTCAACATTTTTGTTCTCCATATTTTAATAGGCACAACTAAAAGGCACCTCAGGTAAACAATGGAGATGGATGGATACTAGTATACAATTATGGATGGACTGCCGAGTGCCGACACAGAGGTAGCTACAGCCGTGGACTATTGTACTGTACTGTGTCTGCTGCTAATATAGACTGGATGATAATGAGATGTAGTATGTATGTATAAAGAAGAAAGAAAAAAAAACCACGGGTAGGTGGTATACAATCATGGACGGACTGCCGAGTGCCGACACAGAGG
Organism: Pseudophryne corroboree; assembly: GCF_028390025.1. Taxonomy (NCBI): domain Eukaryota; kingdom Metazoa; phylum Chordata; class Amphibia; order Anura; family Myobatrachidae; genus Pseudophryne; species Pseudophryne corroboree. Next base: position 11,860,568 of record NC_086450.1, on the reverse strand, counting down.
TAGCTACAGCCGTGGACTACCGTACTGTGTCTGCTGCTAATATAGACTGGTTGATAAAGAGATGTAGTATGTATGTATAAAGAAGAAAGAAAAAAAAACCACGGGTAGGTGGTATACAATTATGGACGGACTGCCGAGTGCCGACACAGAGGTAGCTACAGCCGTGGACTACCGTACTGTGTCTGCTGCTAATATAGACTGGTTGATAATGAGATGTAGTATGTATGTATAAAGAAGAAAGAAAAAAAAACCACGGGTAGGTGGTATACAATTATGGATGGACTGCCGAGTGCCGACACAGAGGTAGCTACAGCCGTGGACTACCGTACTGTGTCTGCTGCTAATATAGACTGGTTGATAATGAGATGTAGTATGTATGTATAAAGAAGAAAGAAAAAAAAACCACGGGTAGGTGGTATACAATTATGGATGGACTGCCGAGTGCCGACACAGAGGTAGCTACAGCCGTGGACTACCGTACTGTGTCTGCTGCTAATATAGACTGGTTGATAAAGAGATGTAGTATGTATGTATAAAGAAGAAAGAAAAAAAAACCACGGGTAGGTGGTATACAATTATGGATGGACTGCCGAGTGCCGACACAGAGGTAGCTACAGCCGTGGACTACCGTACTGTGTCTGCTGCTAATATAGACTGGTTGATAAAGAGATGTAGTATGTATGTATAAAGAAGAAAGAAAAAAAAACCACGGGTAGGTGGTATACAATTATGGATGGACTGCCGAGTGCCGACACAGAGGTAGCTACAGCCGTGGACTACCGTACTGTACTGTGTCTGCTGCTAATATAGACTGGATGATAATGAGATGTAGTATGTATAAAGAAGAAAGAAAAAAAAACCACGGGTAGGTGGTATACAATTATGGATGGACTGCCGAGTGCCGACACAGAGGTAGCTACAGCCGTGGACTACCGTACTGTGTCTGCTGCTAATATAGACTGGTTGATAAAGAGATGTAGTGTGTATAAAGAAGAAGAAAAAAAAACCACGGGTAGGTGGTATACAATTATGGACGGACTGCCGAGTGCCGACACAGAGGTAGCTACAGCCGTGGACTACCGTACTGTACTGTGTCTGCTGCTAATATAGACTGGATGATAATGAGATGTAGTATGTATGTATAAAGAAGAAAGAAAAAAAAACCACGGGTAGGTGGTATACAATTATGGACGGACTGCCGAGTGCCGACACAGAGGTAGCTACAGCCGTGGACTACCGTACTGTGTCTGCTGCTAATATAGACTGGTTGATAATGAGATGTAGTATGTATGTATAAAGAAGAAAGAAAAAAAAACCACGGGTAGGTGGTATACAATTATGGATGGACTGCCGAGTGCCGACACAGAGGTAGCTACAGCCGTGGACTACCGTACTGTGTCTGCTGCTAATATAGACTGGTTGATAATGAGATGTAGTATGTATGTATAAAGAAGAAAGAAAAAAAACCACGGGTAGGTGGTATACAATTATGGATGGACTGCCGAGTGCCGACACAGAGGTAGCTACAGCCGTGGACTACCGTACTGTGTCTGCTGCTAATATAGACTGGTTGATAAAGAGATGTAGTATGTATGTATAAAGAAGAAAGAAAAAAAAACCACGGGTAGGTGGTATACAATTATGGACGGACTGCCGAGTGCCGACACAGAGGTAGCTACAGCCGTGGACTACCATACTGTGTCTGCTGCTAATATAGACTGGTTGATAAAGAGATGTAGTATGTATGTATAAAGAAGAAAGAAAAAAAAACCACGGGTAGGTGGTATACAATTATGGATGGACTGCCGAGTGCCGACACAGAGGTAGCTACAGCCGTGGACTACCGTACTGTGTCTGCTGCTAATATAGACTGGTTGATAAAGAGATGTAGTATGTATGTATAAAGAAGAAAGAAAAAAAAACCACGGGTAGGTGGTATACAATTATGGATGGACTGCCGAGTGCCGACACAGAGGTAGCTACAGCCGTGGACTACCGTACTGTACTGTGTCTGCTGCTAATATAGACTGGATGATAATGAGATGTAGTATGTATAAAGAAGAAAGAAAAAAAAACCACGGGTAGGTGGTATACAATTATGGATGGACTGCCGAGTGCCGACACAGAGGTAGCTACAGCCGTGGACTACCGTACTGTGTCTGCTGCTAATATAGACTGGTTGATAATGAGATGTAGTGTGTATAAAGAAGAAAGAAAAAAAAAACCACGGGTAGGTGGTATACAATTATGGACGGACTGCCGAGTGCCGACACAGAGGTAGCTACAGCCATGGACTACCGTACTGTACTGTGTCTGCTGCTAATATAGACTGGATGATAATGAGATGTAGTATGTATAAAGAAGAAAGAAAAAAAAAACCACGGGTAGGTGGTATACAATTATGGATGGACTGCCGAGTGCCGACACAGAGGTAGCTACAGCCGTGGACTACCGTACTGTACTGTGTCTGCTGCTAATATAGACTGGATGATAATGAGATGTAGTATGTATAAAGAAGAAAGAAAAAAAAACCACGGGTAGGTGGTATACAATTATGGATGGACTGCCGAGTGCCGACACAGAGGTAGCTACAGCCGTGGACTACCGTACTGTGACTGCTGCTAATATAGACTGGTTGATAATGAGATGTAGTATGTATGTATAAAGAAGAAAGAAAAAAAAACCACGGGTAGGTGGTATACAATTATGGATGGACTGCCGAGTGCCGACACAGAGGTAGCTACAGCCGTGGACTACCGTACTGTACTGTGTCTGCTGCTAATATAGACTGGATGATAATGAGATGTAGTATGTATAAAGAAGAAAGAAAAAAAAACCACGGGTAGGTGGTATACAATTATGGATGGACTGCCGAGTGCCGACACAGAGGTAGCTACAGCCGTGGACTACCGTACTGTGACTGCTGCTAATATAGACTGGTTGATAATGAGATGTAGTATGTATAAAGAAGAAAGAAAAAAAAAACCACGGGTAGGTGGTATACAATTATGGACGGACTGCCGAGTGCCGACACAGAGGTAGCTACAGCCGTGGACTACCGTACTGTACTGTGTCTGCTGCTAATATAGACTGGATGATAATGAGATGTAGTATGTATAAAGAAGAAAGAAAAAAAAAACCACGGGTAGGTGGTATACAATTATGGATGGACTGCCGAGTGCCGACACAGAGGTAGCTACAGCCGTGAACTACTGTACTGTGTCTGCTGCGACTGGATGATAAATAATGATATAAAAAATATATATATATCACTACTGCAGCCGGACAGGTATATATTATATAATGACGGACCTGCTGGACACTGTCTGTCAGCAGAATGAGTTTTTTATTTTATAGAATAAAAAAACACCACACAAGTCACACGACGTGTGTTTAACTTTTACAGGCAGACATTCACAATACAATAATATAGTATACTATATACTGGTGGTCAGGTCACTGGTCAGTCACACTGGCAGTGGCACTCCTGCAGAAAAAAAGTGTGCACTGTTTAATTTTAATATGTACTCCTGGCTCCTGCTATAACCTAACTGCTCCCCAGTCTCCCCCACAATTAAGCTGTGTGAGCACAGTCAGATATTATACATAGATGATGCAGCAGCACACTGGGCTGAGCACAGATATGGTATGTGACTGAGTCACTGTGTATCGTTTTTTCAGGCAGAGAACGGATTATATTAAATAATATAAAACTGCACTGGTGGTCACTGGTCAGTCACTAGTATAACTAACTAATACTATCAGCAAAATTCTGCACTCTCTGTCTGAGTACTCCTCCTAAGCTCCAGTAAATGAAGTGTCACTGTCTCACTCTGTCACTAGTATAACTAATACTATCAGCAAAATTCTGCACTCTCTGTCTGAGTACTCCTCCTAAGCTCCAGTAAATGAAGTGTCACTGTCTCACTCTCACTCTCCTATCTATTTCTTCTCTAAACGGAGAGGACGCCAGCCACGTCCTCTCACTATCAATCTCAATGCACGTGTAAAATGGCGGCGACGCGCGGCTCCTTATATAGAATCCGAGTCTCGCGATAGAATCCGAGCCTCGCGAGAATCCGACAGCGTCATGATGACGTTCGGGCGCGCTCGGGTTAACCGAGCAAGGCGGGAAGATCCGAGTCGCTCGGATCCGTGTAAAAAAAGCTGAAGTTCGGGCGGGTTCGGATTCCGAGGAACCGAACCCGCTCATCACTAATATAAATCTGGGACAGTAACATCTGATGGTGATACACGGTGGCAGCTGCTGCAGTACCGACCACACATTGCAGGGGGGTTCCAGACCCCATTACCTGACCCAGAGGTGCAATCTCACAGCCATTGGACAATCCTGTGCTTTATACCTACCAACCAGCTATATGGTTGGTGCCCAATTCAGAGTAATCTCCTGCACTGGTAGAGCATGGGGCGCTGCCATCTTGGCTGATATTACCTGACTGACTTCCAAGCAACCAGGGTCTAGTGCTCACTCACCTGATCTGCTCAGTCTATCTGGGAACCCCTATTTACACCAGCTCTGGCAGTGAACTCATTGTCCAGAACAACTTCTCTCCAGAGACCTGGCGGTGTACCTGTGCATCTACTCCAGTTTTAGCTCCTGTGAGTTAAAATCGGATCCAGGTTATGCACTGCACAAAGCAAGCTCCATCATCTGCTCCAGGCTGTGTGCTACCCACAGGAAGCTCCAGCATCAGCTCCAGGCTGTGTGCTACCCACAGCAAGCTCCAGCATCGACTTTAGGCTGTGTGCTACCCACAGCAAGCTCCAGCATCGACTCTAGGCTGTGTGCTACCCACAGCAAGCTCCAGCATCGGCTCCAGGCTGTGTGCTACCCACAGCAAGCTCCAGCATCGACTCTAGGCTGTGTGCTTCCCACAGCAAGCTCCAGCATCGACTCCAGGCTGTGTGCTACCCACAGCAAGCTCCAGCATCGGCTCCAGGCTGTGTGCTACCCACAGCAAGCTCCAGCATCGACTTTAGGCTGTGTGCTACCCACAGCAAGCTCCAGCATCGACTCTAGGCTGTGTGCTACCCACAGCAAGCTCCAGCATCGGCTCCAGGCTGTGTGCTACCCACAGCAAGCTCCAGCATCGGCTCCAGGATGTGTGCTACCCACAGCAAGCTCCAGCATCGACTCTAGGCTGTGTGCTACCCACAGCAAGCTCCAGCATCGGCTCCAGGCTGTGTGCTACCCACAGGAAGCTCCAGCATCGGCTCCAGGCTGTGTGCTACCCACAGCAAGCTCCAGCATCGGCTCCAGGATGTGTGCTACCCACAGCAAGCTCCAGCATCGGCTCCAGGCTGTGTGCTACCTACAGGAAGCTCCAGCATCTGTTCCAGGCTGTGTGTTACCCACAGCAAGCTCCATCATTGGCTCCAGGCTGTGTGCTACCCACAGCTAGCTCCATCATCAGCTCCAGGCTGTGTGCTACCCACAGGAAGCTCCAGCATCGGTTCCAGGCTGTGTGTTACCCACAGCAAAATCCATCATTGGCTCCAGGCTGTGTGCTACCCACAGCAAGCACCAGCATTGGCTCCAGGCTGTGTGCTACCCACAGCAAGCTCCAGTATCGGATCCAGGCTGTGTGCTACCCACAGCAAGCTCCAGTATCTGATCCAGGCTGTGTGCTACCCACAGCAAGCTCCATCATCAGCTCCAGGCTGTGTGCTACCAACAGCAAGCTCCAGCATTGGCTCCAGGCTGTGTACTACCCACAGCAAGCTCCAGCATCATATCCTGGCTGCGTGCTACCCACAGGAAGCTCCAACATTGGCTCCAGTCTGTGTGCTACCCACAGCAAGATCCAGCATCGGCTCCAGGCTGTGTGCTACTCACAGCAAGCTCCAGCATCTTCAGGCTGCGTGCTACCCACAACAAGCTCCATCATCTCCTGGCTGTGTGCTACCCACAGCAAGCTCCAGCATCATCTCCTGGCTGCGTGTTACCCACAGCAAGTTCCAGCATCGTCTCCAAGCTGTGTGCTACCCACAGCAAGCTCTGTTATTGGTTCCAGGCTGTATGCTACCCACAGCTAGCTCCATCATCTCCAGGCTGTGTGCTACCCACAGCAAGCTCAGTTATTGGTTCCAGGCTGTGTGCTACCCACAGCAAGCTCCATCATCTCCAGGCTGTGTGCTACCCACAGCAAGCTCCATCATCTCCAGGCTGTGTGCTACCCACAGCAAGCTCCGTTATTGGTTCCAGGCTGTGTGCTACCCACAGCAAGCTCCGTTATTGGTTCCAGGCTGTGTGCTACCCACAGCAAGCTCCGGCATTGGCTCCAAGCTGTGTGCTACCCACAGCAAGCTCCAGCATTGGCCTACATACAGCAAGTTCCAGCATTAGACCTCACACATCGTACCTGAATCTGAGCTGCACACAAGCCTGAATGCAACAGCACAGTAAACAGGTCTTTATCACAGCAAGTTCACCGGATACCTTAACCAGGCAACGGCCCACAAACAGCACATACACAAATCTCAGGCTCCCTGTCTCTAACCCACTGGCCTGCCCTCTATCGCCTTGCCACTTGTTGGCATCAGGAGGCCTGAGCCCTTGCCCTAACGAGCTTTGTAAAAGTGTGGCACAGGTGTGCCTGATTGCTGGGAGCGCTTGCTCCAATACCTGGACCGGACCTGCATGGATGGGACCTCATGAATGAAATTATAGTGTATTTCTGTGTATCAACAGCAGTACAATACTATAATTTCCAACTGCCAGATAATCATTGGCACAATATTAAAGAGACAACCTAAATGTACCCAACACCCCCCCCCCCCCGCCCCCCCCACGAAGCTTCCTCTTGGTCCAGTCCTAAACCCAGGTTGCTTTGGCCCGGGGCACCCAAAATATTGTGCCCTGTCATTCAAACACCCAGGGTGGCATCCGGACTGGACTGCCACATATCCTTCCTCTAAGCTTCGAGCCTACAGGTGAAGCAGAGTCCTTCTTTGGCGCACATACCTGCTACCCAATCTCAGCAGGCGTACCCCTTTTCGCGTCTGCCTCTCTCCAAGTCCTCCCTTCCCCCTCTAGCTTCACCCCACAGGGCTATGCACCTTCTGAGGAGAGGAACTCTCTCAAAAGGGCATCCGCGTTGCCCTGTAATCTTCCTGCTCTGTGCTGGACCTTGAAGCGGTACATCTGGAGGGCAAAGAACCACAGTGTTACCCGGGCGTTGGTCTCCTTATTTAGGCACATCCATTGGAGCGGAGCGTGATCGGTGATTAAGGAGAACCCGTCCCAGGAGATAGTACCTCAGTCTCTACTGCCCACTTGATAGCCAGGCATTTCTGCTCTACCGTGGCATATCGCTGTTCCCTAGGCAGTAGCTTCTTGCTGAGGTAGAGGACTGGTTTCTCCTCCCCACCTACCTCCTGAGACAACACTTCTCCGAGGCCTGTTCCTGAAGCATCCATCTGCAGGATGTACCTTTTACCGAATTCCGGTGCTATCAACACTGGTGCTTTACACGGGGCACTTTTTAAGTCCTTCCAGGCCTCATGTACCTGGAACGTCCACACAAGCTTGTCCGGACTTTTCTTTTTCAAGCAGTGAGTGGAGCTGCTCTGTTGGCAAAGTCCGGGACAAACTTGCGGTAATATTCCACCAGGCCTGAGAAGGCCCTGAGTTGGGTCTTCCTCTCAGGCCTTGACCAGGCAGAAACCGGCTCCACCTTATTGATCTGAGGTTTGATTTGGCCCCGGCCCACCATGTACCCCAAGTACTTAGCCTCCGACATACCTATCGCACACTTCTCTGGGTTGGCAGTGAAGCCATGGAAGCGCAGAGTTTTTAATACGGCTTCCACTTTGGCCAGATGAGACTCCCAGTCGTCGCTGAAGATACCAATGTCATCTAGGTACGAGACTGCGTGCTTTCAGTGGGGCTGGAGGAGCTTATTCATAGCCCGCTGGAATGTGGCCGGGGCCCCGTGAAGACCAAATGGCAAAACTCACTACTGAAATAGGCCATCTGGGGTGGAAAAGACCGGTTTTGCCTTGGCAGCCTCGGTGAGGGGAATCTGCCAATAGCCTTTGGTAAGGTCAAGAGTGGTCAAGTATTGGCTTTGGGCCAGTTGCTCGATCATCTTATCAACGCATGGCATGGGATAGGCATCAAATTTAGATACCTGGTTCAACCAGCGGAAGTCGTTGCAGAACCGCAGTGCTCCGGACAGCTTGGGGACCAGCACTATGGGGTTATTCCACCCGCTGGTGGACTCTTCAATAACCCCCAGGCGTAACATGTCCTCCACTTCCTTGCATACTGCGTCCCTCTTTGTATCAGGTATCCGGTATGGCTGCACATTGACCACTACCCCCCGGAGGAGTAACGATGTCGTGTTCGATGATTCTTGTCCTCCCTGAATTGCCGAAAAGACATCTAAATTTCTCCTGACCATGTCTTGAGCTTGAAGCATCTTGACCTCATCGAGAAATCTCAATTGGGACCGCACATGCCGATATCTTGGCCACTCTTGCAGTTGCTGTCTCTGAGCTTTCCTTTCAAGGCTTCAGCAGATTTACAGTATATGATAGGTCTGTGTAGGCTTCCGCTTTCCCAGTTGGCTCACACGATAAGTCACTAGCCCCACAGCTTCGATCACTGTATATGGCCCTTGCCAATGGGCATACAGCTTGCCCTCCACTGTGGGTACCAGAACCAAGACCTTGTCCCCAGGGTTAAAACTCTGTTTCTCAACCGGGATGTCATAATGACGTTTCTGTCTAGACTGGGCCTGAGTCACATGGTCCCTGACCAACAGAGCTATCTGCTGGGACCGCCCGTAGAGCTGGTGGACGAACTGTACTACATTTGGCTCCAGGGACATCTGTTGTTCCCATCCCTCCTTTAGGAGGTCCAGGATTCCCCGGGGCTGTCTGCTGTACAACATCTGAAAGGGGCTGAAGCCTGTAGAGGATTGGGGAACCTCTCGGATGGCGAACATCAGAAAAGGTAGGAGCTGGTCAAAATCCCTTTTATCCTGGGTGACTGCCCTCCTGAGCATCTGCTTGAGTGTGCAGTTAAAACGCTCCACCAAGCCATCGGTCTGGGGATGATACACTGAGGTGCGAATCTTCTTAACCCCCAGCACCCGATATAAGTCGCTCATCAGCCGGGACATAAAGGGGGTCACCTGGTCAGTGAGGACCTCCTTGGGTATGCCCAGGCGAGAGAAGATCAGCAATAGTTCTTTGGCAATGGTTGCTGTCTTCATATTTCATAGAGGGATGGCTTCAGGGTATTGTGTGGCATAATCAAGGAGGACTAAGATGTGCTGATGTCCCCTTGCTGATTTTTCCACCTGCCCCACAATATCCATCCCAATCCTTTCAAATAGAATGGAGATTACCAGAAGAGGGATGAGGGGAGCTCTGTACTGGGGCTTTGGTGCGGTATGCTGACAGATGGGACACTGCTGACAGTACTTTGCTACTGACGCCCAGATTCCCAGCCAGAAAAACCACTGCTGTACCCTCTGCAGAGTTTTCTCCTCCCCCAAATGTTCTCCTCACAACTGTGAATAAGCAGCTTCCAGGACCAGAGGCTGATGGACCCGTGGCACTATAAGCTGCTCAACTTTCTTGCCCTGTTCCTCGACAACCCTATATAGTAAATCCTTCTCTACTATGAAATAAGGGCTGCCCCCCGAGTAAGGGCGAATACATTTTCCCATTATAAATTCAAATGTTCTGGAAAGCATTCACGAGGTTCGGGTCTTCCCGCTGGTCTCGTCCGAGATCCTGAAGCGACATGACAGTTCTTAATGTCCTTTCGTCACTCACCTCGTCTGGGTCGGTCTGCTTTTCTGGCGTAGACGTACTGACTCCACACAGACAGTCAGCTCCTGAAGAATTACTCGACCTTCGAGCCATGGAGCTGGGAGAGGAAGGCAGCTCCTCGAGTTGAAATGCCGGCAGTTCCGATAGGCCAGGGAAATCCCGCCCCAGGATCAAAGAGTATGGCGAGCATGGGGTGACGGCTGCCGCCAGCTGGATTGTCCACTCCCGATGTTGCACTGGAAACTGCACTCTGGGGTACTTGCGAGTGGCACCATGGACGCAGAGCACCTCAACCGCAGTTAAGACCTGGTCAACGCCTTCAGGGACTGACCCCACGGAAATAATTGACAACTCACTCCCGGTATCGACAAGCGCATGAATTGGCCGTGCTGCAATCTGGAGGGTCACCTGGAACCGATAGGGCACAGACAATCCCTTGCTTCCGACACAGCTGTAGGCTGGTTGCCCCGATTTCCCTGCTCCGCACTCCATAGGCTCAGGCTGTTTTGTACAGTCCTTTCGGATGTGGCCCTGTTCACCGCACTCATAGCAGATGACGTGATTGGTCCGGGGCCCCGTTTCCGGAGATAGACGGGTACGGGGTCTTGGAACTGGTCGAGTCTCAGTCTAAGGGCTTAGCCATTTTCCCCAGTGCATCATATCTCCATTATGGTGGCTAGGTCCTCCATATTTTAGGGGTCAGCCTGGAGAACCCACCTCTGCATGCCTCTGTCTAAGACCCGCACAAAGTGGTCTATGGCTACGGTCTCCACCACTTGGGCAGCCGTATTCCTTTCCGGCTGAAGCCAAGACCTCGCCATTTTTAGAAGTTCAGCCAGCTGGATTTGAGAATTCTCTGTCATGGTCCAACGCCAGTCATGGAACCGCTGGGCTTTGCAGGCCTTGGTTACGCCGATGCTACCCAGTATGGCAGCTTTAAGCTGCGTATAGGTGGATACCTGGTCTGCCGGGAGGTTATGGTACATTTTCTGGGGATCCCCCATCAAATATGGGGCCAGCTTATTCGCCCAGCTATCCTCTGGTCATCCCAGGCATGCGGCCGCGCACTCAAAGGTCCCCAGGTAGGCTTCTACATCGTCTGAGGGACACATCTTTTTCAGCAGCTTAGGCTCCTGGTGATGCTGTCGCAGGAGACCCACTTCATCACGAATCAGGCGCAGGGTTTCCTGCTGAGCTTCTACTTGTGTTTGGAAAAGCTGCATCTGGGATTGTTGCCCCGCAGCTACATTAGTTAGGGCCCTTAACAACTCCTCCATGGTGGACTGGATGGATGCACGATATATGAACCTTGCGTCCCTTAACATACACCACCAAACCACAATTCAACAAACAAACAAACAAAAAACCACTTTAAAGAAAAAAAAACAACAACAAAAAAAACAATTGACAGACGCACCCTGGCTGCTCACTAACCTGACCAGAGGAAGTTTGCAGAGTCTGTGGAGACTGTCACGGCTCCTGTGGCTCCTACAGCTTCTGGGTTTCCGCTGAGCTTGGTGTGTCCAGCAGAGGGTCCCTGTTCGGGTGCCAGTTTGTAACAAGCGACCTTCCACCAGACAAGACGCTGACACAGTTGTAGGGAAAAGTAGTCTGTTTACTTTCACAGCACAGTAAACAGGTCTTTATCACAACAAGTTCACTTGTTGGCATCAGGAGCCCTGAGCCCTTGCCCTTGCCCTAACGAGCTTTATAAAAGTATGGCACAGGTGTGCCTGATTGCTGGGAGCGCTTGCTCCAAAACCTGGACCAGATCTGCATGGATGGGATCTTATGTATGAAATGCAGGGTATTTCTGTGTATCAACAGCAATACAATACTATCATTTCCACCTGCCAGATAAACGGTTCCGGTATGAATGGTCGACAGTGTTAAGGTTGACACTCATTAGGTTGACCACTATTGGTCAACATTGACATGGTCAACATGGACAAATGGTCGACACATGAAAATGGTTGACACACGAAAGGTCGACACACGAAAAGGTCAACATAAGTGTTTTTACTTTTTTGTGTCGTTTTCTGCGTAAAGTGACGAGGAAGCCCAATTAGTGCACTGCGTCCACTCGCATGGCTCGCTTCGCTCGCCATGCTTCGAGAAAGGTGCCTCGCTACGCTCCGCACAGGTTACCGCTCCCAATCGTAGTCCACGTGGATAGTAAAGTATGAAAAAGTTTCATAAAAGAATTTTTTTTGAAAAACTCATGTCGAACTTTTGATGTGTCGACCTTTCATGGGCCGACCAGTCGCATGTGTCGACCATTTGTCCATGTCGACAAATAGTGGTCGACCTAATGAGTGTCGACCTTAACATTGTCGACCATCTGTACGGATACCAGATATCTTTGACACAATAATTAATTAAAGAGACAACCGGAATGTACCCAACAACCCCCCCCCGGGGATTCCTCTTGGTCCAGTCCTATACCGAGGCTGCTTTGGCCCGGGGCACCCGAACTGTTGTGCCCTGTCCTGCAAACGCCCGGGGTGGCATCCGGACTGGACTGTCACTATATATTTATATATATATATATATATATATATATATAAATAATACCACACTAAAATTCATCCCCCTCTTTTTATTTTCACAGAACTGCGAATTAAGATTTTTATACCTCCATAAACGAGCTAGAACCAATTTAGCCTCCAAGGAAAACATCACAAGGTGACTCCTTCAGCCAAAAGAGACAAAATAAAGTAAATATATTTACCAGTCTGCAGCATAATGGTTTTATTGCTCTAATAAAATTCCAACGTGTGTTTGATTGAAAATCTATATGTGCCTTTATCACATATGACAAGCCATTCGGCTAACGGAATTACATTTTATCTCTGGATTTAAGTCTGTGCTGGGTCTGAGCACACGGGTGTAATTCACCTCATCCAATAGTCAGGGCCACAACTAGGCGGGAGGCTAAGGGGGCATGTGCCCCGAGTGCAGGATTTGAGGGGGCGCTGAGGAGTTACAGAGAAGTTGTTGTTTTTTGTTTTGTTTTTAAACCGGTAGTTCTGTGCTGCTCCAGTGAGACAGCAGACGGCTCCCGGGGCAGTGTCTCAGACCCACTTGTTTTGCCGCAGCTGACTACGATGCTGTGCGGGCGAGCTCCAGTACCTGGGATCTCTCCTATGCTAGCTACTGTGTGCCCAGTCACCAGTATCAACCTCCGCTTTGCCTCCCAGATGGGGAGAGTTGGTGTAGCTTATAGGGGGATGTAGTGTAGTGATGCAGTGTACCGTATAGGGTATGGGGGTGTGGTATGGAAGGTCGACAGGGTCTCTAGGTCGACATGGTGTAGGTTGACAGGTGAAAAGGTCGACGTGAGTTTTTTTATGTTTTTTTGGTGTTGTTTTCTCCACACAGTGACCGGGAACCCCAATTAGTGCACCGTGTCCCTTCCCATGGCTCGCCTCGCTCGCCATGCTTCTTTCAAGGTGCCTCGCTTCCCCTACCGCTGCGCTCGGCACAGGTTACCGTTCCCAATCGTAGTCCGCGTGGATCGTTAAGTATGAAAAAGGTCAAAAAAAGTGCTGGCCATACATGAGAATTGTAGCGGCGGCTTCTGTCTCGCAGCCAAAAAGCAGGTGCAAAGTAGGGAAAATCGCTATTTCACGCTTAGTGTGACCGGACCTGGTTCAGAACCCCTGGGACAACCCCCCATCTCCCCAATGATTAAATGATTTCAGGCAACTGGAAATTTACAATTAGCTTAATCAGGCTAATAATTACATGTTATATTTGGGGGTTTATTTTGCAGAACTGCAGAATAATGGGTTAAATGATGGGAGACAGGTATATGGGGGTGCTGTATGGATCGGGCAAGTATATGGGGTGTGTATGGATGGGGCAGGTATATGGGGTGCTGTATGGATGGGGCAGGTATATGGGGGGCTGTATGGATGGGGCAAGTATATGGGGTGCTGTATGGATGGGGCAGGTATATGGGGTTTCTGTATGGATGGGGCAGGTATATGGGGTGCTGTATGGATGGGGCAGGTATATGGTGGGCTGTATGGATGGGGCAAGTATATGGGGTGCTGTATGGATGGGGCAGGTATATGGGGGTACTGTATGGATGGGGCAGGTTTATGGGGGGCTGTATGGATGGGACAGGTATATGGGGGGCTGTATGGATGGGACAGCTATATGGTGGGCTGTATGGATGGGGCAGGTATATGGGGGTGCTGTATGGATGGGACAGGTATATGGGGGGCTGTATGGATGGGACAGGTATATGGGGGGCTGTATGGATGGGGCAGGTATATGGGGGTGCTGTATGGATGGGACAGGTATATGGGGGGCTGTATGGATGGGGCAGGTATATGGGTGGCTGTATGGATGGGGCAGGTATATGGGGGTATTGTATGGATGGGGCAAGTTTATGGGGGGCTGTATGGATGGGACAGGTATATGGGGGGCTGTATGGATGGGGCAGGTATATGGGGGTGTTGTATGGATGGGGCAGGTATATGGGGGTACTGTATGGATGGGGCAGGTATATGGGGGTGCTGTATGAATGGGACAAGTGGATGTCTTCAGATTTATTTGTGGGCATTGTTATTCACCCTTTCCATCATTTTTTTCTGCTTTTAGAAAATGCACAATGAGGCGTCAGAAACATTTTTAAAGCACAAAATGTATTTCTCTGGGGACAGTAGTAGACGTCCCTACTGTCCAATGTCTATGTGATTGTTTTGTGTGTGTACAGGATAATTTCCACATCCACATCCCAAGAAAAAATTATTGCACCCTTTTTTTTTTCAATAGAATAGAGCGAGAATCAGGAGAGCGTAAAGAAGCGGTAATTTTAAAAAATTGGTTGCGATATGTTACGTTTTGCGCCCAAAATCTTGCAGCCAGTTGAATATGACCCCAGGCGTACAGCGCCTTCAGTACACAATGGGGGACTTAGGAACGGGACATCGCCGGAGGTGTAACGTTAAATACCGGTGGCATATCCGCCAGTATCAGACTGTGACACTTTTAGTTTTACTTGTTGCCCTTTAATGCTTTCCCGATCACACTATTTCAGCTCAGATAATATCTTCCAGCCTGCGGGATAATAGACTGTGTGAGATTATGATATGTCATAGCTGGTATGTATTCCAGACACCGGGAGCCCCAGGCATGGGATAAAGAAAGAACTGCAACACATTAGCCTAATATTGGTGTTGTAGAGTTCAGCCGGGGGAGGAGCAGGAGGAAATGTCTATTAGAGAGCTATTTATTAACAGGCGTAAAGACCTATTGCTATACATGTGTACTATCGCTGCTGGTAACCCTAATTTCTGCATGGTCGCGTCACATTATTATGACAACCTCCTACAAGTGACAGCGCGTAGCACATGAAGTACGTCACGCGGCGTGCGTTGGCGTGGTGGGTATATAAGGTGTGTGATAGGCCGTCTGCATACATAACACTCGTCGCTGTCATGGGTAAAACGGGCGATTTATCTGAGTTGCAGAAAGGGATGATTATCGGCTTTCAGGCCAAGGGTGGCGGTATTTCTGACACAGCGCAGTTTGTGACCTGTCCGCGTGCTGCTGCGGTAAAGGTGTATGGTGACTAGACAAATGGCACCATGGCGAATAACCGACGTGGAAACTGCGGAGCACCACTTGCCACTGATGTGAGAGGTGAACGTCGGCTACGAAGGTGCGTGAGGGCGACCGACGCGCTATAGCGGAGCAGATCACCGTCACAATGAACCTGGGGGCTACCAGACGTGTGTCTAAAATGGCAGTTCAGCCCGTGTAGCTGCTGTCCGTGCCGCACATGGCGGTTACTCCGACTATTAGCTGGTGGTCATAGTAATGAGACTAAGGGGGGACTGCGGTCACTCTGTATTTGGTGCCAGTTGCGGTTACTTTTTCAGGCGATCCTCTTTACTCAATAGCATATTAATAACTATAAAATATAGGGACCGCGCTTGGCTAGGTGCCGCGGATGGGTTAAATGAAGACAAAGTAGGTTAATATTATTCATGTATTTTATATTACATTATATAGATGAATAAAGAAAGTTGTGTTGTTACGTATATACTGATAAATCATTGCACATGCCCAGTACTGCAATAAGTAAAATGTTTGAATCTCCTTTAGTAAACTCTGGGACAGCGCAAGGGTCCCCTAGCAATCTTAGGTGGTCATATCGAGTTGATCGCTAGCTGCATTCGTTCGCTGTGCAGCGATGAGGCTAAAAAAAGGCACTTCTGCTCATGCGTATGCGGCGCAATGTGCACGCTCAACGTACTATTACAACGAACGATGTAGTTTCACACAAGGTCTAACGAAGCTTTTCAGTCGCACTGCTGGCCGCAGAGTGATTGACATGAAGTGGGCGTTTCTGGGTGTCAACTGACCGTTTTCAGGGAGTGTTCGAAGAAACGCAGGCGTGCCAGGAAAAATGCAGGCGTGGCTGGGCGAAGGCAGGGCGTGTTTGTGATGTCAAAACAGGAACGGAACAGTCTGAAGTGATCGCAAGCGCTGAGTAGGTTTTGAGCTACTCTAAAACTGCACAAAAAAACTTTGCCGCCGCTCTGCGATCCTTTCGTTCGCACTTCTGCTAAGCTAAAATACACTCCCAGTGGGAGGCGGCATAGCGTTTGCACGGCTGCTAAAAACTGCTAGCGAGCGAACAACTGGGAATGACCCCCTTAGTGTCCAGCGTCTATTACTCTGCGGCTAAAGAGGACGGGGCGCAGACGGAGCCTGCACACGGGAGTCCTGCTCTGTAGGTGCGCGCCTGGTCCTAGCTCCTCCTCTTCCTTCCTGTCATCTCTGATGAGCAGTGAATCAATGCTAAACAACATTGCTTATAGTCGATTATAGTAGAGTTGAGTACCACCAACTAGCACCAGGCTCAGGTAATTAGTACCCCCACAATAGACTATTCCCTGATGCATATACACGCAGATGAGAAGGAAAAGTGTGTGGGGGTTGCTAGCTGTGCATTTATTGTCTCACTGTGTAGATGTTGCGCTGCTGTCACCCAGAGTTTGCGGTATGAGCCCCGCAGATCCGGATTCCTGCTGGGCATTGTGGTTGTGGGGTGGCTGAAAAGACCCTGCAACCAGGGCAGCCACCAGGGGGGGGACTGTGGGGACTGGTGTCCAGGGCCCATACAGAGAGGAGGGCCCACCCCTGGCTCCTCCTGCCAATACCTGTAGATCTGCACCAGTCTGTTGCCAAAATATTATGACACAACTGTGGCCCTTGAGTGCATAGACAAGGCCGAATTAGTGAGTGGCCCCGAAGGCTAATAAGTAACGGAACAAATAAAAACTCTTACACCTGTAAATGCCAAATAATCTGTATTCTAGTCATTCATAGAAGACAGAAGTCCACCTGAAATCGTCTCTGCAATTACCAATGCCCTGTCACTTTATCTTCTGGCCAAAGTGCCGAGAACCCTCGTCAGAGAATAGGGCTCAGTCACCACGGCATCCATAGTCCGACCGTCTGCCTGGTTAATGGGGGACCCCAACGCCGGCTGACCCGGCCTCCTGTTGTTGAGCACTAAATTGTCGCCGCACGCGGAGACTTATAGATTGGAAAAGAAGCCGTATCATGACAGGTGCCTGGCGTGATTGCGCTCCTTCTCCGATCTATAATTGTGTCTACAATGACAATTTAGCGCTTAGTGACACAGGAGAAAAATAAAACCCGTTTTGCAGACAAAAGTGGAGAGAGAACGAGAAAAAGCAGAGAAAAAGAAAAGAAGCAGAAAGGTCACGTCTCCAGAGAAGCGCAACGCAGCAGAGGCTGCGACCTGTTAGGCCACTCTCGCCGTGTGTCCTCCGGTCGCCATGGCAACTCCGGGCCAAACAGCAGCTGTCAAATATTGATTCACACACAAGATCCATTTTCTGGCATTTAGAAGAGAAGAACCCTGGATACATACAGAGGATGTTTGCTGTCTACGTTGCAGCAACAAAAAGTGCAGAGAAAAGCAAAGTATTATCTCTTTCATGCAGCTAGAACCGGAGAAATAAATCTTATTAGTATCCCTTTTTCTTTGACCTTATTTTCTCATGGCGGAGGGACGTCTTTGAGTAGTGAAAATATTTTTCCTCAGCGATTCATTATTAATTACATTTGTACTTTACATATATTATTTAGATGTACTTAAAATGGAGCAAGATTTTCCTCAATGTAAAGAGGCCTCCTTCATTAGCATTATTACGACTGCATCTTAATTGCACACTCTGAGATAGCATTTCCCTTACTGTAATATATCATTGTTCTGAGAAGGAAGGATTTGTGTGAGGATGATATACTGGAAGTGTCCGGATTCTCTCCGCTCGGCCACTTATCTGGGATTATCTTGTCCTCTTGTTCTAATATTCCGCAATTATAGTTAATATATTTTTAATATGGAAACATTGCAAAATGGGCCATAATATTTTAATACTATATTATTAAGACTAACGCACCCTGAGCAAAACAGTGATTAAGTTAATAAATGTATAAAAAAAAATATATCAATGTCAAAAATAAAAATAATGTATAATAATGGGCTTTGGGGGTCATTCCGAGTTGATCGCTAGCTGCCGTTGTTCGCAGAGCAGCGATCAAGCAAAAAAATCGGCACTTCTGCGCATGCGTATGGCACGCAGTGCGCACGCACGACGTACTTTCACAAAAGCCGATGCAGTTTCACAAAAGGTCTAGCGACGCTTTTCAGTCGCACTGCTGATCGGTGAATGATTGACAGGAATAGGGCGTTTCTGGGAGGTAACTGACCGTTTTCCGGGAGTGTGCTGAAAAACGCAGGCGTGTCAGATACAAACGCAGGCGTGCCTGGGGAAACGGGGGAGTGGCTGGCCGAACGCAGGGCGTGTTTGTGACGTCAAAACAGGAACTAAACAGACTGAAGTGATCGCAAGGTAGGAGTAGGTCTCGAGCTACTCTGAAACTGCACAATCTTTTTTTGTAGCAATGCTGCGATCCTTTCGTTCGCACTTCTGCTAAGCTAAGATACACTCCCAGTGGGAGGCGGCCTAGCATTTGCACGGCTGCTAAAAACTGCTACCGAGCGATCAACTCGGAATGAGGGCCTTTATCCAGCGTTTCCTGGTCTGCTGACCGGTAACCCTAGCGTTGATCTCACATACACCTTCCAACACAATGATAAAAGGATATATATTTTTTTTGCACACTCCGATATTTTGGTCATACCGATAAATAGTTTTTTTTAATTGCCGATGTCCGCCCACAAGGAGGAGGCCGTACTCACGGAAAGACATAGGATATAGCGTTAGAGTATTGTGAGTGCCCAGCACTGCACCATATCGGGAGACTGAGGCCGGGATTATCTGTCTTGGCTGATCCATGAGTCATCGAAGTAGCGCCTTTGTGACCCTGATTTTTCCGGTTTATCAGCAAAATGGCAAAACGATCGTTCATACACACTATGCAAAAAAACTGGCTGAGCACCCGAGTATTGCCAAATAAGTGTATAGTACAGAGTTTCCCAAACTCTGCCATTACATTCCAGGTTTTAAGGATATCCATGCTTGAGTACAGGTTGGTGGTGTAACTATAGACGGTGCAAGGGATGCAGTCGCTATGGGGCCCAGCCGCTTGGGGGGCCCGAAGAACCAGCAATCAATCCCACTGCACACGTTGCTTTGTGCTGGGCTGGGGTGGGTCCACAGAAGCTGCTGCCGCTGGGCACCATACAATACCCATGCCCGCTCTCCTCTGCCCTGATTGTGTGTAGAGATGGAGCTCCGCTCATCTAGGCTTCTCTGCTGCACCATGGTGCACCAAGGCTTATTAGCATAAACCCTTCATCCATTGTTCTCGGCTGCAATACAATACAGAGAACAATACAAGAGGATTAAATCATTACAGCAGGGGATTAAGTCCGACTTCCCTGGCTCAGTTACTCCTATTAAAGGGATAGATGAGGAGGGTTCCTTCTGTATGTCCTGGGCTGGATTCATATTGATCACAATTAAGGCCTGCTGCACGGTGAGGTGATCTTGCGATCATTACAAAGCAACACCTTCTCCTATCTGCCCGGCAAAATGAGGTATAACGAAATGCCATGTTTTACTGAGGAGGATGCAGTCTGTAGGGGCCCCGGGGGCCAAGCGTGCGTCAGTATAGATGGCCAATCAAATTAGTGCAATGTTGCTGTGTAAAAATAATTAATTATATACAGTGCCGTACATACTTTAAATAATAAATGTACGTGATTGCGTGTTTACCACCGCCAGCTCATCAGGTTTTTGTGTTGCTGTTATTTTTATTTTTTGGCATTTTATTATTTTATTATTTTTAGTGGTTTTGACAGATATTTCTCTCTGAATGCATTTATACCGGTATATATTTTCCTTTTTACATCTTTTTCCCCAGGCAGACCAGTGCTACCTCGTTCACGCTCTGTGGCAGAAGCACGAGGCGAGGTCTTGCCTGCCGGCACAATTACAGCGTCAGAGTAAATGGGCCTTGTGAGGAAGCGCAGATTCTCCTCTGAACTGTAATCTCATTACTCTGTGAATGGCTCTGTCCTGTTTGCTTAAGTGACCCAGCACCTGCTCCGGCCATTGTTGCGTCCACCTGCAGAGAACCCGCAAAGGACACTCGTTATCATTGTGCCATGTTAATGTGACCAAGTGTTAAATAATCTGCTGATCTCTGACTGTGAGCCGTAAGGAAACGTTACCTACAATAACAGAGCATCGTCAGGTGTATAACAAATATGCGCAGAGGCCGGCGCTAATAAAGGACGGGACGTAATACAGGAAATTGATTATTTCCTGTAATCTATGAATATATGCAGTAAATTAAATATGTGTATTATTTATACAGTGATGCCAATTACTGTATCTATAGGTAACATTAATTTACAGATTATCACATTTAAATGAATGCATAGAAGGCTTGTATAACTGGAAGGTAGGCGTGTACATGTACGGACAAGCCACAGTTTCCTTTACTGTAATGTTGCTGAATTTGGACTGAAATTCTTTCTGAGTCAGGTAATGGCTTCCTGTCAACCATTGTACAATGTATGGAGCAGTCAGTGCATGGTACACACCCCACTGGCTGATAACACAGCGTATTTATGTCCTAGGTATTCATTCATTTATATGATAAACCACAAGTAAAAAATAAACAGGCTCAGGGCCGGAGCTGGACTTCATGCAGGGTCGCGGAGAGCAGGTGCGGGCCTGGGTACTGTAGGGGGCGTGGCCTAGTAGTGGCATTCACGACCATGCCCACAAACCCCAGCTGCTGCTGACAAGTAAGTATGGTAGGAAGGCGGAGTACCCGGACCCTTCCAAAAAGCCCAGGCCTGGGTAATTAATACACCCCCCCCCCCCCCCCCTTCTCGGTGCCTCTTCATGATGTCATTCTGTCACACCATTTGGGCGGGGCCACCGGCACTAGGAAGTAGAGTACTGCCTGTAGCGTACTTCGGTTTGCAGTGAGCGCTACTGACTGAAGGGTGGACGCACCCAATATTATGACAGCATGCTGTGCGGTGTGCAATGACGTCACTGCGCATCGCATGGCATTGTGAGACCGGCACATAGATTGACCTCTAGTGTCTATGCGGTGCTATGAGAGAGACGTCATGACGTCTCTCCCATAGATTAGAGGAGCGGCTCCGGTGCCGGAGACGGAACGAAAAAAAGATGAGGCGGTGGCAGAGAGATGGGAGCGGGACAAAGGGGCGGGGATTGTGAGTATTAATTAATAAAAATTTTTTTTCGGAAGCGGCACAAACTAGGGGGCACAAACGGGGGCAAAAACGGGGGCACAACTCTACAGGGAGCACAAACAGGGGTGCATCTCTACATAGGGCACAAAGGGGGGCACCACCATACAGGGGGCACAAACAGGGGCACAACTCTACAGGGGGCATACCTGACCACGCCCCTTTATGAAGCCACACCCCTATTTTCGTCCGGGGCGCCACAAGGGTTAGAACCGGCCCTGATTCCAGGAGCCCTACAAGACAATTGCAGATGCCGTAGGGGAGTGTCGGTGCCGCCCCCAGGGCCCTGGATAATGGCACAGCTTGCACACCTGTAATTACTTCCCACAACTGGGTTTCTTTATGGAGTAATTGCACAAATGGCAAATCTCAAAAACAGCCAAATAGATTTGCCCATCTCTACTGAGGAAAGGTCACTTCCAAATCCAGACCCCAGAAACAAAGTATCATTTAATGTTTCAACTTGTTGAAAATGTTGATCAGCAGCCTGCATCCTTTTCTTTGGTATCCGGGCTCCAGGTCTCCAGGTCGACACCCATTAGGTCGACGTCTATTGGTCGACAGTGATTAGGTCGACACCAGAAATAGGTCGACGTGGCCATTAGGTCGACATTGACAAAGCCGACATGGAAAAAGGTCGACATGAGTTTTTCACATTTTTTATTTATTTTGTAACTTTTTCATACTTTACGATCCACATGGATTACGATTGGGAACGGTAACCTGGCCGAAGCGCGGCGAGCGAAGTGAGCCATGCGAGGGGACGCGGTGCACTAACTAGTTCCCAGTCACTTTACGGAGAAAACGACACCCAAAAAAACATAACAATCTCATGTCGACCTTTTTCCATGTCGACCTAATGGCCGCGTCGACCTATTTCTGGTGTCGACTAGTCACTGTCGACCAATAAGCGTCGACCTAATGTCTGTCGACCTAGACATTGTCGACCCTAAGCCCCATACCCCTTTTCTTTACCTATAGCAGTGACTTTGGGGGTCATTCCGAGTTGATCGTAGCTATGCTAAATTTAGCACAGCTACGATCATTCACACTGACATGCGGGGGGACGCCCAGCACAGGGCTATCCTGCCCCACATGTCAGTGCCGCCCCTTCCCCCGCAGAAGTGCAAAGGCATCGCACAACAGTGATGCCTTTGCATTTCAAGAGTAGCTCCTGGCCAGCGCAGCTTTAGCGTGTTGGCCGGGAGCACTCTTCCCTTCCCTCGCCCGCATCGGCTGCGTGTGACATCATGCAGCCGCTGCGGCCCGCCCCCCATTCGATCCGGCCACACCTGCGTTGGCTGCAGAGCCGGATTAAGGGGGGGGCCCGGGGTGTACGTACCCCGGGCCCCCCTTCCTAAAAGGGCCCCCCGCCACAGATCGGAGCTCTTACCGATCTGCGGCGCTGCGCTGCATTCCCGGCTCCCGTTTGGTTGCCCTGGCAACCTAACACTTGAGCCGTGGCGCCGGCGCTGCCTATGAGTACAGGACAGCTGAGCGACGGCTCAGCTGTCCAATAGTGTGTAATGTAACAGCCTGCGGCTCAGTCACCGTCTGAGCGCGCAGGCTGTATGAGAGACTGTAGTGCAGTTCTTCTCCAAGGAGAGGAACGAACACTCACTCTCCTGTCTCCTGTGCTACAGCAGCCTGCCAGCAAAAGTAAGGCTGGCTGTACAATTATAGCTCACGTTTGTGTCTATACATATGTGCATAAATGTTTGTTATATGTGTATATATATATATATATATATATATATATGTATATATATATATATTTATATATATGTATATATATATATATATTTATATATATATATGTGTATATATATATATATATATATATATATATAGATAGATATATATCTATCTATCTGTGTCCGTGTATATATCTGTGTGTGCACATACAGTATATGTAAACATATACTGTATATGCGTGTGTATATATGTATTTATATGTGTATGCATGTATACATGTGCGTGTGTGTGTGTGTGTGTATATATATATATATATATATATATACAACTCAGCTGCCTGCCTTTTAATTAGGGGCCTCGCTCTCTGAAGTGCCCCGGGCCCCCCAGAGCCTTAATCCGGCTCTGGTTGGCTGGACCACTCCCACGAAACGGCGGCCAAACGCCGCCGTTCCGCCCGCCCAGCGATCGCCTCTGCCTGTCAATCAGGCAGAGGCGATCGCAGCCCTGCTACGGCCTTCGGCATGCGCAGTAGAGACCCGTTCGCTCGGCTGCAACAAACAGCAGCGAGCGAACGGGTCAGAATGACCCCTTTATGCATGACAGTCAGGCACACAGCCAATCAGAACGGCTGTCTGTCATTACAAAACAAAATATAAAGCAATATAGGCAATACATTCATATATTCAATAATAGACCATTTTATGGTGAATTGTCACTTGCTCCCAGACAAGGAACATTCCAACCAGGCAAGAGGAGATCTGTGTATACACACCCTATCTGGGTACACAGTAGGTGTGATATAAGCTATTTATATAGTGTCAATTATCTTTAAATTCCACAAAAGCCTAAAGAATCTCCTGTATCCTGTGACCATACAAAAGAACATATAAAGAATCTTGCGTAATAGCCTTTGATAGATTTGATAAATATCCATATCATTTATGTCAATGGTCCATTCATCATAATGGCCTATTTATTTCAATTGGGTTTCTACAATGGGGGTTTGGCAGGGGAGGGTTGCTATAAAGAGTCCCAGTTCTTTTCAGCATGTGGTTGATCCTCTTTTGCGTACATGAGTTAATTCTTTAGTACCATCCAACAAGGAGGCTCAGGCACTACACTGACCATGATGGTGTTGGTTCACACTTTGGCAGGACGGAACCACACTGTATGTCTCCCTGCTATTGTGTAATTAGCTCAGCCTGCCAAGCCAGGCGTGCACACTTCAAAATTAAAAACTAAACTTATAATATTCTTCCATTCACGTCAATAGCCTATTCGTTTTAATGGGGTGCCTATTCAATGAAAAAAAAAACTGTCAGGGAAATGATAATTGGGCATGTAAAAATACTTTGACACAACTGTGGGACTGTACATAAAGTCTGAATACATAGAGCTGCATTCACCCCAGTAAAATGACTTCCTATCGCTGCTGCACTCAAAGTTGTCGCTAACTTCTGGTTTTCCCAGCCAGTAGCCTTGGACCTCTCCCTGCTCTCCCCTGTAACTCTGTAGCTGATCCTGCATTATTGTGTGGCTGTGTTCCTTTTACTGACCCAGACTGTATTGGCCTTTACTGTTCTCTCCCTTGTTCTGACCTTTGACCATTTTTTGGGATCTTGCTTGTTTGCCACCTGCCCTGACCCCTGACAGTTTACAGAGCAAGCTAGTTTGCCGCCAGCCCTGATCTTTCACTCTACATCTATTATTATTTATTTATTTATTTATTTATTAACAGTTTCTTATATAGCGCAGCAAATTCCGTTGCGCTTTACAATTTGAAATAATAATAACAAACTGGGTGATAACAGTCATAGAGGTAGGAAGGCCCTGCTCGCAAGCTTACAATCTATAGGGAAATAGGCATATGTACACAAGGAAAGGTGCTATCTATTGCATAGAATGAGAAGTCATGTGAGGATATGTGTGGACTGTACAGAGTGGATGTAATTTGATAGGAAGGTTTATGAAAGTTATGTGGGCGGTTCAGGAATTTGATACGCTTGCCTAAAGAGGTGAGTTTTGAGGGAACGCTTGAAGGTTTGGAGACTAGAGGAGAGTCTTATTGTGCGTGGTAGGGCATTCCACAGGGTGGGTGCAGCCCGATGAAAGTCCTGCAGTCGTGAGTGGGAGCGAGTAATGAGTGTGGATGAGAGACGCAGGTCTTGTGAAGAGCGCAGAGGTCGGGTTGGGAGATATTTTGTGATAAGCGAAGTGATGTACATTAGTGTAGTTTGGTTAATGGCCTTGTGTGTGAGTAAAAGTATTTTATATTGAATGCGGTAGAGTACAGGTAACCAATGGAGGGACTGACAGAGTGGATCTGCAGACGATGAACGTCTAGCGAGGAAGATAAGCCTCGCCGCTGCATTCAGAATGGATTGTAGTGGTGAGTCTTGTTTTGGGAAGACCAGTTAGGAGACTATTGCAATAATCAATGCGGGAGATAATGAGAGCGTGGATTAGAGTTTTAGCAGTGTCTTGTGTAAGGTATGGTCGTATTTTGGATATGTTTTTTAGATGCATGTAACATGATCTTGAGACAGATTGAATGTGGGGAACAAAGGACAGATCAGAGTCAAGGATGACACCTAGGCAGCGAGCTTGTGGGGTAGGGTAGATAGTAGAGTTTTCAACAGTGATAGAGATATCAGGTTGGTACCTACTATTGGCCGGTGGAAATATAATTAACTCTGTCTTTGAAATATTAAGTTTGAGGTGGCGAGATGTCATCCAGGATGAGATGGCAGAAAGGCATTCAGTGACACGGTCCAGTACAGATAGGGACAAGTCAGGGGAGGATAGGTAGATTTGAGTATCATCTCCGTACAGATGATACTGAAAACCAAAAGAGCTGATTAGTTTACCAAGAGATGAGGTATAAATAGAGAAAAGCAGAGGACCCAAGACTGAGCCTTGCGGTACTCCAACTGAAAGAGGTAGCGAAGAGGAGGTAGATTCAGAGAAGCGAACACTGAAGGAGCGATTAGATAGGTACGATAGGAACCAAGAAAGGGCTGTGTCTTTAAGACCTAGGGATTGTAGTGTCTGTATGAGAAGAGAGTGGTCTACAGTGTCAAATGCAGCAGATAGGTCTAGAAGAATAAGTAGTGAGTAGTGGCCTTTAGACTTCGTAGTGACCAAATCATTAACCACTTTAGTCAGTGCCGTCTCTGTGGAATGTTGGGAACGGAAGCCTGACTGAAGTGGGTCCAACAAAGTGTATGAGTTAAGAAAGTGTGTGAGTCGAGTGTAGGCAAGTCTCTCAAGTAGCTTAGAGAGACAAGGGAGCTGAGAGATAGGGCGGTAGTTTGAGAGAGCATTAGGGTCAGAATTTTGTTTTTTTAAAATAGGAGTAATCACTGCATGCTTGAAGAGTGAAGGAAAAATACCAGTAGAGAGAGAGAGATTACAGATGTTAGTTAAGGTAGGGATGAGCACCAGAGACAGAGCTTTACTTATTTGTGAGGGTAAAGGATCAAGAGGAGAGGTAGTAGAGAAGCAGGATGAGAAGAGTGATGATACTTCATCTTCATTTGTGGGATCAAATGAAGAAAGAGTGCCAGAGGGTTCAGGTAAAGAACGGAGCAGGTCACTGGCTGCCGAAGAGCATACCATTTCATCTCGGATCTTAGCAATCTTCTCCTTGAAGTAGGAAGCAAGATCCTGTGCCTTGATAGTGGCTGGTGGGGTAGGTGCGGGAGGATTCAGAAGTGATTTAAATGTATTAAAGAGTCGTTTGGGGTTAGAGGCTTGAGCAGAGATAAGAGTTTGGAAATATGTTTGTTTGGCAGTGTCCAGGGCATTTTTATAAGAATGGTAGACTGTCTTATATGTGAGGAAGTCACTTGAAATACGAGATTTACGCCACTGACGTTCAAGTTTTCGTGTGAGTTTTTGTAGTTGTCTTGTTGATTTGGAGTGCCATGGTTGACATCTAGGCCTACGTGGAGTGTGATGGGTAGCTGGAGCCACTTCATCAAGGGCTAGTTCTAGAGTCTTATTAAGGTGTGATACAGCCATCTCAGGAGAGGTGAATGCAGAAATAGGTGAAAGCAGTTGTTGGAGTGAAGTGGAAAGTTCTTGAAGATTAATTGTGTTAATATTTCTGTGAGTTTGAGGAAGATTGGAGAACTTCCGCAACACAGGGTTTGAATTAACAGAGGAAAGCATGCAGGTGATAAGGTTGTGATCTGATAGGGGGAAAGGAGTGTTAGTGAGTTCAGAGATGGAGCATAGTCTGGTGAATACTAGATCAAGGCAGTGACCCGCCTGATGAGTAGAGGAGTCAGTCCATTGGGAGAGGCCAAGAGAGGAGGTTAGAGAGAGTAGTTTGGAGGCATGCGCAGCAGATTTTGGACAATCAATAGCAATATTGAAATCATCTATCTCTCCTTGCCTGCTGCCAGCCCTGATTTTTGGGTTTATTCCTGCAAGATGCGTTCCAGTTGGCCTGCAAATAGACTGGCCAACTGGAACGCATCTCGAGCGCTGCATATGGGTGTAAATACGCTGTTTTTGTGTGCGACTTTTTCAATAGTAACGTTCGCTTTGCAGCCAACCGTCTCAGACCCCAAGTTTTGAACTTTTTAATCCATGCGCATAATTCTGTTAATGGTTCTGTAAAGAAACAACTTGTTATGCAGAATGTGATTACATTCATTTCCGCATTTGATACATAGTCTATCGCTGTGGGCAGTTGTACTATCCCATACACTCAGTGACGAATGAAGCCCAATATTTCTGGCTGCGGCTCTGCTGACTCGCGGAATTTTCTTTAGATTTTCATCGTCAGTGTCAGAGTGTTCTTTTCATTCCGTTCTTTCTCTGTCGCGTTTCGTAGATTGAAAGCCTGTAAATTAGGACAACAGACGGCAGAAGGGTTCATATATAATCAAAATAGTGCACACAGTGTGCAGGAAAAAGGACTCAAGTCTTATAGAATTGCTCATATTGTTATAACTTAGGGGATAAATCACCCAATATATAGCGTATCCATTCCAATATTACTGGCAACTTATTAAGTGGGCGTATTACGGGAAACACCCTGCTCGCTCCCAAATATCTGTCTGCTGCTCTAAAGAGTCAACACATAACAGGAATTTATGAATTCACATGGAACAAATGTTTTGCTGAAAGACAAAACTCAAGATCAAAGTAACCAATGCCATACACTGCTGGTAAATCTCCACCGCACATCCAACACACACAGGGCCGGATTTCCCACAAGGCAACCTAGATGCCCACCTAGGACCCGCCGGGTTCCTAGGGGACCATAGATGGGCACCACGAAATTCAGCCCTGGCTCCCAGTGGGCTCCGTTCCCAGAGAAGCACCGCGCTACGTCTGCAGCAGATGTTATACCGCATCATGACATCATGTGGTGGATCCAATGCATTGGATCAGTGCAGGTCCTCCCGTGCAATCCAGGCCCAGTCTGTCTTTTACCACAGTGAGCATCGCAGCGTGGAGGGCCCACCGGTGCCACCCAGGGGATCCGGTCTCTAGGTCGAGAAGACTTAGGTCGATACTGTCTAGGTCGACCACTATTGGTCGACAGTAAGTAGGCCGACATGGTTTCTAGGTCAACATGATAAAAGGTCGACATAAGTTTTTGTTTTTTTTAATGAAACTTTTTGAATTTTTTCATACTTACCGATTCACGTGTGTAAACCTGTGCCGAGCGCAGCGGTAACAAGCGAGGCACCTTGCCCGAAGCACGGTGAGCGAACACAGTGTGCTAATTGGGGTTCCCCGTCACTCTACAAAGAAAACAACACCAATTTTTTTAAAAAAAATCTCTTGTCGACCTTTTTCATGTCGACTTAGTATATGTCATCCTGGAGTCCCTGTCTACCTATAAACCATGTCGACATACTTACTGTCAACCAATAATGGTATACCACACCCGCCACCCAGACCTAGTCAGACCCAGCCTCACTGCGCTGAGCATCGGGGAGGGGAGGACACGATGACGCATCCCAGCCGCAGCCAGCGAGTAAGGACACAGCTGTATTTAAGTGACGCATAGCGCAGTTTTGGCAAAAGTTTGTGTCAATATGATATCGGTGTTATAAGGCTCCATATTGTAAAAATAAAAAACAGCTCAGAGCCAGGGATAATGTGATGTACATAATGTCGCTCTGGTGCAGAGTTCTAGGGTTCCCTGATTACCCTAAATTGTAAATAGGAACTTTTTTGACATTCCTAAACTGTCAGGGCTTTAAGGTCAGACAGAAATGTGAAAGGACTGCAGAGTTACACGTAATGAGATACTGGAACGTCCTGACCCAATATACACATCTAATGAAGGCGCTCGCAATCAGGAAGGACCATATAGTGCTATGGATTATTTGAGGGAGAAGGGCCCCAAACCGGTATCTTGCCTGGGGCCCCATGAGGTCTAAATCCGGCTCTGCACACTGTATGGTAAATAGTATTCTTTCCTATTACTGCAGCCACCTCCCCTCATTTATTAAGTATACTGACTTTTCTGCCCACAGTTCTATACTGCTTCTGTAGTGGGTTGTAGTGATGGGACTCTACATTCGGGATCCGGTCAGGAATCCCGCCACCCGCATCCCGAATAGGGTCACCAGACCGGTGCCGGAATCTCAAAGGAGCATCTTGGGGGTGTTAGGCTTAGGACGTGGGGGGAGGGTTAGAGTTAGTAGGGTTAGGCTGTGGCCCTGGGGGTTAGGTTTAGGCTGCGGGGAGGGGGTTAGGTTTAGGCAACTCCAGGCAGGGTTAGGGTTAAACTGTGTGTGTGTGGAGGGGGGTTAGGATTAGCCACCACTGGGGAAAGTTAGGGTTAGGCTGTGGTGTTGGGAGGGTTAGGACTAGGCTGCTAGAAGGGAGGGTTAAGGTTAAGCTGTGGAAGGGAGGGTAGGTTTAGCCACCACCGGGGAGTGTTAGGGTTAGGCTGTGGCATTGGGAGGATTAGGGCTAGGCTGCTACAAGGGAGGGTTAGGGTTAGGCTGTGGCGTTGGGAGGGTTAGGGTTAGGTTGCTAGAAGGGAGGGTTAGGCTGTGGCGCTGGGAGGGTTAGGCTGCTAGAAAGGAGGGTTAGGATTAGGCTGTGGCGTTGTGAGGGTTAGGGCTAGGCTGCTACAAGGGAGGGTTAGGGTTAGGCTGTGGCGTTGGGGGGGTTAGGGCTAGGCTGCTACAAGGGAGGGTTTGGGTTAGGTTGTGGCGTTGGGGTGGTTAGGGCTAAGCTGCTACTATTGAGGGTTAGACTGCGGCGTTGGGAGGGTTAGGGCTAAGCTGCTAGTAAGGGAGAGTTAGGGTTAGGCTATGGCGTTGGGGTGGTTAGGGCTAAGCTGCTACAAGGAAGGGTTAGGGTTAGGCTGTGGCGTTGGGAGGGTTAGGGCTAGGCTGCTACAAGGGAGGGTTAGGCTGTGGGATGGGGGGTTAGGTTTAGGCAACCATAGGCAGGGTTAGGATGAAGCTGTGGGGGGGGGGGGTAGCTTTAGCCACCACTGGAGACAGTTAGGGCTAGGCTTTGCCATTGGGAGGGTTAGAGCTAGGCTGCTACAAGGGAGGGTAAGGCTGCTACAAGGAAGGGTTAGGGCTAGGCTGTGGCGTTGGGAGGGTTAGGGCTAGGCTGCTACAAGGGAGGCTTAGGCTGTGGGAAGGGATGTTAGGTTTAGGCAACCCTAGGCAGGGTAAGGATTAAGCTGGGGGGGGGGGAGGGGGGTAGCTTTAGCCACCACCGGAGACTGTTAGTGCTAGGCTGTGTCGTTGGGAGGGTTAGGGCTCGGCTGCTACAAGAGAGGGTTAGGGTTAGGCTG
This sequence comes from Pseudophryne corroboree, assembly GCF_028390025.1. Taxonomy (NCBI): domain Eukaryota; kingdom Metazoa; phylum Chordata; class Amphibia; order Anura; family Myobatrachidae; genus Pseudophryne; species Pseudophryne corroboree. Next base: position 11,829,525 of record NC_086450.1, on the reverse strand, counting down.
TGGTGTTGGAAGGGTTAGGGTTAGGCTGTTAGAAGGGAGAGTTAGGGTTAGGTGGCCAGTGAGGGTAGGTAAGCATACTTACCTTTCCCTGTCGGGATTCTGATCATCAGGCTGCCTATGTCGTTATTATGATGTCAGCATTTCAATCCCAACCCCTACATACAGTATTAATTATGGATTTGCTCTAAGTATCCCCCTAACAATGGATACAGTAATGTGCCTGTATACCATGAAGATACAACCTTTCATATCTCACTTACCACTGCCTGGGATTATTCACTTTGGCGTAAGGTTTCTTGTTTGTGCTAACAGAGGATGTAGAGTAAAATCCCCAAATAAGTCCCGTGCATCACGCAACAAGCCGTGTGCATGTGTGTGTACGATTAGCTCGTATCTGACCACTGCGCCTGCTTCTGATTGGGAGGAGGGAGAGAATGGGCGGAGCACTGTGGCCTAAGTATGGTGCGTGCAAATTCCCCTGAAACTACTCTCTGCATGCATTGTGCTTCTATCATTGGATTTTTTGGGAATTATACGCAATCTGGAATATAATAAGGAATTCATTTAAATCAAACCAAATAGCAAATGCGCTGTATTCTACAAAAACAAATGTGTATATACTGTCCCTGTGCTTCCGGCAGTGTGTAGAGATGTGTAGCTGGGTGCAAGTATTCCTGATATAACTGTGCCGCACATGCGCCAGTGCTGGACGTCTCCTGCAATGCATACACCTGCGCGTACAGGTGTAGACACAATATATACTATATATACAGTATTCGGGGCAGTTTATAGGACACATATGCAGCCAGCATGGTCTCAGCGCTGAACCCCTCCAGGTGTCATTTGGAAATCTGGATATTACGCAATCGTACAGACGGAGCCCCGCTCGTCTAGCCTTCTCTGCTGCACCATGGTGCACCAAGGTTTATTAGCATACACCTTTCATCTATTGTTCTCAGATGCAATACAATACAGAGAGAACAATACATCAGGGGATTAAGTCATTACAGCAGGGGATTAAGGGGGTCATTCTGAGTTGTTCGCTCGCTAGCAGTTTTTAGCAGCCGTGCAAACGCTATGCCGCCTCCCACTGGGAGTGTATTTTAGCTTAGCAGAAGTGCGAACGAAAGGATCGCAGAGCGGCGGCAAAGTTTTTTTGTGCAGTTTTAGAGTAGCTCAAAACCTACTCAGCGCTTGCGATCACTTCAGATCATTCAGTTCCGGATTTGACGTCACGAACACGCCCTGCGTTCGCCCAGCCACGCCTGCGTTTTTCCTGGCACGCCTGCGTTTTTCCGTACACTCCCTGAAAACGGTCAGTTGCCACCCAGAAACGCCCACTTCATGTCAATCACTCTGCGGCAACCAGTGCGACTGAAATGCATCGCCAGACCCTGTGCAAAACTACATAGTTCGTTGTGCCCATACATCGCGCGTGCGCATTGCGCCGCATACGCATGCGCAGAACTGCCGATTTTTAGCCTGATCGCTGCGCTGCAAACAAATTCAGCTAGCAATCAACTCGGAATGACCCCCTAAGCCCGACTGCCCTGGCTCACTTAATTCTATTAAAGGGATAGATGTAAAGGGCTCCTTCTGTATTATAAATCTGCCTCCAGAGGTGCAGAGTAAACACAGCACAATGTAATATAAAGCAATCCCTGACTCACACGCCGGGCCGGACCATGTCTCAGTAATAATGTATTAAAAAACATAACGCTTCACTTATGTATTACTCTTCTATATAATTTATAGGATATAAACCTATCTCCTTATAATTCTGTTTTGGCCCCACTCCCGCCAGAACTGCGGCACCACATTATTCTAGAGTAAATGATGTAAACACAAAGCAGGCACCCCATGTAATATTACCATTTCAATTCCCGGGTACGTCGGCTGCTCCCATTATAGGTTTCAGATGGCTCCGCAGAACGTGTTACATAAAGAATATAAACGGCTTTCTGTTCAGCTGAGCGTTATAGCGCTTAGGAGTTACTGGTCAATTGCTTTGTACAAGGGAGCAGCGGCGGAAATGGGGACGAAAGAATTACCTTGTGTCAAGTCATACTTCAGTCGCCAGTCTCACGCGTCCGTCTACTTCACACGTGTAAGACGTATTGTAAGTAATCGGGAATATTCATGGCCGCTGTTTATACTGAACAGTCCATATGGTCTCATATAATAGATGTGTTGGCCTATAACACAGGAGGGTGCGTCTACTTCGGAGAGAGATGTGAGCACGAAACAGCAAAGCCGCGCAGATGGAGTATGATTAGTTGAAGCACATGCTGCAAGCAAACACTTGCTGCGATTTTCATTCACAGAACCAGGGTATATAGCTGTCCGAGTAGAATATTTATATTGTTGTACAACAGTCATGTCTAATTGGGATTGCACCTTGTGTTTTTTGCAGCCCTGTATAAATCAGAGTCTGTGTTTTGGCATTTCTGTGATTTGTGGAATGGTGTATGACCTGCAAGTGTTTTCCTGCAAAACACTGTACTGCGCTAGTATAGAATAATACATCTACATTTTGCGCAGAATGTCTCTTACAGCATGGAAAAGGGCAGTCATATACCGCCACAGGATGCGATATCACAGTACGTCATTACACAGCAAGGGTAGTCTACAATAAGTAATACAGTCTTCTGTCTGTTGCCCTTTGTCTCTATTTTCTATTAGTATAATGGCCCTCATTCCGAGAGGTTCGCTCGCTAGCTGATTTTAGCAGCATTGCACACGCTAGGCCGCCGCCCTCTGGGAGTGTATCTTTGTTTAGCAGAATAGCGAATGAAAGATTAGCAGAATAGCAAATAGAAATTTCTTAGCAGTTTCTGAGTAGCTCCAGACCTACTTACAAATAGCGATCAGTTCAGTCAGTTTCGTTCCTGGTTTGACGTCACACACACGCCCTGCGTTCGCCCAGCCACTCCCTCGTTTCTCCAGACACTCCTGCGTTTTATCCTGGCACGCCTGCGTTCCCAGAAAACGGTCAGTTTCCGCCCAGAAACACCCACTTCCTGTCAATCACACTCCGATCAGTTCAACGATGAAAATTCTTTGTTCGGACGTGAGTAAATCTACTAAGTTTTGTGCTAAAATACTTAGCGCATGCGCACTGCGTACCATACACATGCGCATTTTTTCCTTAATCGCTGCGTTGCGAAAATCAGCAACGAGCGAACAACTCGGAATGACCACCAATGTTAGGTTTTTCTATTGTTATTATTATTATGCTTTATAATACGCTCATACGCAAACACAGGGGGGGTTTCCAGTTGCCACCTCTCAGCCGGCAGCTCAAATCATGATCATAATAGCAGTAGTGTATGATACGATTTTACTACAGCTATGGCCACATCATCCAGTATGAGCAATGGAGTGAAGCTGTTATGAAGTTTCTCCTACTGAGGATGCTGTGTCTACGCTCTTAAGCACTCAATCAGCGCGCCAAACCAGAGAGACCAGAAAGCAGCTGCCAGCAAAGAGAGACGGTCATCTTACAATGAGGTGGGAGAATGTGTGCTTAGAGAGAGTCATACTGGTTAGATGATAGAAGGAGGCTGGCAATCTCTTGGCTTACTATAATCACTGGCGCTTTATATAACAGATATAGGGGCTAATTCAGGTTGGATCGCAAATCGCGATGCAACCGGAATTTTTACGATGGCCCCATTGGTGCATGCGTAGCGCCTATCCTGCGCATGCGCCTGCACTTTCCGCGGGGGTCCACAGAAAAAGCGATTGCCTCTGCCTGTCAATCAGGCAGAGGGGGTCGCGGGGGGGCGGCAACGCTCCGTTTCCAGGGAGGAGACGGAGCATTGCGGGGGCGGGGCGACCTGAACAATGGGCGGAGGCGGACGAATGGAGGCGTGGTCGCGTCGGCTGTGTGACGTCACACGCAGCCGCCGCAACAGGTAAAATGGCGCCGGGACTCCTATGGCCGCTGCTAAGCTGCGCCGGCAGTAGTCGTGTTTCGTTTCTGCTGACAAGCAGAAATTGCGATGCTTTTGCAATTTCTGATTTTCGAAGGGGTGGAGGCGCCGGTCAGTATGCTAGGCGGACTTGCCCAGCGCAGGGCGGCCCACAGCATGAGAGCAAAAGGATAGCAGAATTTGCTATCTTTACTGAATTAGCCCCGTATTGCAGTGTATTGCACACACTGCACTTAGTATGAGGCAGACTGCATGAGTGTGTGTGACTGCTATGTGTGACAGCTGTGTGTGACTGCTATGTGTGACTGCTGTGAGTGACTGCTATGTGTGACTGCTGTATGTCACTGCTATGTGTGTGACTGCTGTGTGTGACTGCTATGTTTGACTCCCGTGTTTGACTGCTCTGTGTGACTGCTATGTGTGACTGCTGTGTGTGTGACTGCTGTGTGTGACTGTTATGTGTGACTGTGTGTGACTGCTGTGTGTAACTGCTATGTGTGACTGCTGTGTGTTGACTGCTATGTGTGATTGCCGTGTGTGACTGCTATGTGTGACTGCTATGTGTGTGACTGCTGTGTGTGACTGTTATGTGTGTGGCTGCTATGTGTGACTGCTGTGTGTTGCTGCTATGTGTGACTGCTGTGTATCATTTCTTAGGTGCTTTATATATTTTATTGTTTGCTTTTGGTTATTTTACTGACAGTTGGTGGCTATGCTACTGAATGATGATTTTTTTAGTTATTATAACTTGCAGTCTTCAAATGAAAACCATTAGTTGAAACTTCACAGGGTCCCCAAATTGATGCATCACTCCAACAGCATTCCAAATACAACGATGAAACATTAATGCTCCAATTTCAGCTCATGTAATGCCATTTTAATATGATAAATTACCCATTACGTTTCTGTAGGTCATTAAGAAACATAACTTTAATTACAACTTAATGATGGCTGTAGACCATTAATTAGCAAGTTTTATAGTCTAGAAATATATTACAAAAATAACCATATACAAATACTGTACACGTAGAGTTGTAGTAAGGCATTATGGAGACTGACCGAGTCGCTGACTAATTCCTCTCTTATTACAGAAATCATTTTGAATAAAAGTACAGAGAGTGATTAGTGTAAAGTGTTACATAGGTGCATTATCCTCACCTAACAATGATACATCGCTCAGATCTCACTGTGTCCTATGTTATCTATTACCTGGAATCCGTAACTCAGAGAGGTGATAATCCCATTGAAATTCTCCACACAGTATAACAACATTTGTGGACATTGGGGGAGATTAATCAAAGCTTGGAGAGAGATAAAGTGCCAACCAATCAGCTCCTAAATGTAATTTTTCAAACACAGCCTGTAAAATGACAAGTGCTTAGTGGTTATTACTTTATCCCTCCCCACTTTATCTATCTCCTAATTTTGATAAATCTCCCCCAATGGTTTAATATTTAAATATAATACACACACTTTAACATAGTTTCCAACTTTTCTAATTTCCATTGCCGATCCCAAATTTTTTCAAGAATTGTCCCAGATAATTATATTTCAGCATTGACCAATTGGGCAATAAAATTACTCTCTTTTGCCGTGTTTAAGCTATTCTCACTATTGGTTCTTGTTCTTTAGACCTTACACATTAAGGGGGGAATTCAAATGTTTGAAAAGTCAGTTGGGTGTCTGGGTTCACTACGATATGCCGGCGGTCGGGCTCCCGGCGACCAGCATACCGGCGCCGGGAGCCCGACCGCTGGCTTACCGACAGTGTGGCGAGCACAAATGAGCCCCTTGCGGGCTCGCTGCGCTCGCCACGCTACGGGCACGGTGGCACGCTACGCGCGCCACACTATTTTATTCTCCCTCCAGGGGTGTTGTGGACCCCCACGAGGGAGAATAAGTGTTGGTATGCCGGCTGTCGGGATCCCGGCATCGATATACTGTGCGCCGGGATCCCATCAGTCGGCATACTGAAGACCACCCGGGTGTCTAATAGGAAACACCAGACACCCAACCGACTTTTCAAACATTTGAATTCCCCCCTAAGACTTATTAGACTGACATACCTGCACTTTCTCCTGATGAAGTCCAGCAGTTGGCAAAAGGACGAAACGTGTTGAGGCTGATACCTTAATCCTCTTAGCAATTGGGACATTAAGAATTGGAAAGTTCTGTGTCAGATAAGGTTCATTTGATTTTATTCATTGTATGGGCATTTATTGCTTGTTTTTTCCATTAAATGGTGTAATTGTGCTATACTATTGTGTATTCTCTCTACTCTCTCTCTCTCTCTCTCTCTCTCTCTCTCTCTATCTCTCTCTACTCTCTCTCTCTCTCTCTCTCTCTCTCTCTCTCTCTTTCTCTCTATATATAAAAAGTAATTATCTGTATTAAGGAAGAACTAACAGGGGAGGTCCCCTAACAGATTTTTTTCAAGGCTGTCACGACAGTTGACTTTGAACCAAGGTGGTCATTCCGAGTTGATCGCTAGCTGAAAATGTTCGCTGCGCAGCGATGATGCAAAAAAAGGCACTTCTGCGCATGCGTATGCGGCGCAATGCGCACGCGCAACGTACTTTCACAACGGCCAATGTAGTTTCACACAAGGTCTAGCGAAGCTTTTCAGTCGCACTGCTGGCCGCAGAGTGATTGACATGAAATGGGCGTTTCTGGGTGTCAACTGACCGTTTTCAGGGAGTGTTCGGAAAAATGCAGGCGTGGCTGGGCGAACGCAGGGCGTGTTCGTGACATCAAAACAGGAACTGAACAGTCTGAAGTGATTGCAAGCGCTGAGTAGGTCTGGAGCTATTCTGAAACTGCACAAAAAACCTTTGCCGCCACTCTGCGATCCTTTCGTTCGCACTTCTGCTAAACTAAAATACACTCCCAGTGGGAGGCGGCATAGCGTTTGCACGGCTGCTAAAAACAGCTAGCGAGCGAACAACTCGGAATGAGGGCCAATGTGCTAAAATGAGAGGAAGGTCTCACCTGTGCATCTGAAGTGGTAAAACCACCAGGTCAGGCTTTTGGGATTTTCGTGTTTCTGGAGATCACTCTATGGCTGGTTCAGTGGTAGGGTTAAGGGCCCCATACACTAGAACGAAAATGCCCGATTTCATCCAATTTCAGGCATTCGAAATTCAATATATCGGGTGAAATCGGGCATTTTGGATGTGTTTCCGATCTGATGCGCATTACCGTGAGGGTCGGATCGGATCCCCTAGATCGTTAAGGCCCCCATACACTACAACGATATGTCTGAGGCTGAAGTTGGAGGCGATTTCCCTTGAACTCTCCCGGGAGCTTCCCAGGAGTGGTTCCATACAATTCCATACGATTTGGTACATTTTGCATGCAAAATATCGTATATGCGATCCCAGCCATGCCTGCGGGAACCGACATATCACAAGTGCAGCACTAACGATGTAGGGGAGCCGATCCGACACTCATGGGAACGCGCATCGGATCGGAAAAAAACACCTCAAAAATGCCTGATTTCACCCGATATATCGTCCCGAATGCCCGAAATTGGATGAAATCGGGCATTATAGTTCTAGTGTATGGGGCCCTTTAGTGCTGCACTCGTGATATGTCGGTTCCCGCGACATGGCTGGGATCGCATACGATATATCGCATTCAAAATGTACTAAATCGTATGGAATCGTATGGAACCACTCCCGGGAAGCTCCTCGGAAAATTCAAGAGAAATTGCCTCCAACTTCAGCCTCAGACATATCGTTGTAGTGTGTGGGGCCCTTGAGTGTGCAGGAAACTGGGCAGCGGTATGTAGCATCTGCGCATGAGGCGAGGCTGGACAATGGAGTGATTGAGAAGGTTCTCAAGTTGAGACCTGACTAAGATACCGGGCCAGAATACTGGACTAGAACTGTCAAAGCATAGATGCTGGACTGGGACCAGCTACTCTTAGAATGCTGGGACAGGATATGCTCAGAATACCAGGTTGGGACCAGCTACGCACAGGTACTCGACTGGACTGGTTTAGAGCTGGATACTGCTTAGTACTGGTAAAGACCTACTAGAACCGCAGACAGCCCAGAGGGTATAGGCAGGTGTCCCAGGTGCAGAGTATGGAACTTCAGTCTGGAGTAGGTATAGAACTTGAATGCACAGATACAGAGTCCAAGGAGAGAGCCATGGGACGTGGGATATGTCCAACTTTGCACCGACAACTAACCAGTGAGCCAGGAAGTCCTTTTATACCATTATGCTGTCCTGGGACTGGTGGGCAAAGACATCTGACTGGTTGCAGCTGCGCCATTGGACAACCAGATGGAGCTGGCATGGCTGATAGCGGGGGATACGCCAGAGGTGGACACAGCATGACCGCAGGAGCAGCGTGGGACTGTCGGGAAGACGTGGGAGCATCAGGACCTGAGCTGCAGCGGATATGTCCAACATACAGGTAAGAGAGCAAGACCAGGCTACCGGGACCCGATACACCGCACTGGTTATGCCTCTATTCATTAGGGTGTTATCATTTGGTGATGGGACAAATTGATTCCTAAACATTTTACACTAGGCGCTATTTCTCATCTTTTTTACAGATCCATTTTGGAACCGATTGACCAGCAGTTGTTTGGAGATCAGCAGCCAGCATTTTATGTAAGGGTGTGTTTCACTGAGTGTACATAGGGACTCCAGTTTAAGGTTTATCACATAATCTCTCTCTCTGAAGTGTAGCGCCTTGTACCACCACTATATTCTGTGATATACATAGACACCCAGACAGAGAGAGGCCGTTTCTCCACCACGTCAGGTCCAGGTTAAGCGTTAGGAGATCTCAGGACAGATTAAGTTCTTGCGTTCCTACTGTGAAATTGTAAAACAATTTATGGCTAAAAATGCAGTATCCTATAATGACTATATTTTACCAGCAAAGAGGATAAAGAGATAAACCTGTATACGCCGATAGATAAACCTGCCCCATGGAAGGAAGCAATTGCTCCTCAGACGTCTGCCATCTAGAAGAAAGACGTATCATTTGTAGATATTCATTCGAAAGTACAGTAATATCACACAAATTAGAATCATGAATGTAAAACATCCGTTATAATTGTGCCTTAATTGTGGTAGCACCAATTATCTGTCGGGGGTGCTTAGTCGTGAGTTGTGGCCCTTTGTCTTTAAAATGATTAATCAGACCTTTAGAAGAAATTAGACGAGGAGCTAATTATTTCTGGGAATATTGGACTTCCTGAGCAGGAGGATATCAGATTAAGGGCAGTAAGATAATGTGGAGTCCCCAGTGACAGTGCCGGTGTAAGGCAATACGTCTCAGATCTAAGTCCTCCGAGACGGGCCGGGCAATCCATACTAATGTAATGAGTTTCCAATCACGGCCTGTGTCCCCTTCTGTCTTTTAGGAGTTTCTTTTTTTTTTTCCCCTCGCTTCCTGCTGAGATGCGTGGTCCAAACCTGCCAAGTCAACCGGAAGACCAGGAAAAACATATTTGTGAAGGAACAGGATAGAGGATGATGACTAGCACCAAATATGCTGCTTGGCCATATCTGGCAACGGCCTCTGGCATCCCCCACCCCGTGCCAGGCTTCCTGCTCAGCCTTTTGATCACTCTCTTGAAGCCAATTTATACCTCAGCAGCTTCTAATGTGTTTCCTGAGAGTCATTTCCTTTGTAGGAAATAGATTCTTTTGGAAATAGACCGTGGGTTATGATGGAAATTGGAGCTGTGGGTGTACTGTTTTTAAGCGATAGGAATACCATTGAAGGTCATTTTATTAGTAATAAGATGGAACGGCCAATGTATCCCCGGATAGCTATCTGGGCTTTGCAGTAATTATCTGCACGTGCGGAGATATCAGTATTGTAAGTGCGCGAATGCCTTATGATGACTAAAGGGAATAACTTTATGCAACGAGCGGATCAGGCCTGAGAAGTGCAAATCCTCACATCTGACTGTACAAAATCATTTCCACATGAGGATGAGATCTTTATGCAGGCCTTTGCAAATGCTACTGAATACTGAATACATTTCAATGCTAAACACTTCCCTCTGCTAATCCGCAGAACGTATTATTATTCTAGTAGCTGCAATATTGTAAGTGAGGAGTTTTACAGGCTCCAGAACTCGTAAGCTATGGTTCTCTGCACCAGGGACGTCGGCAGCTGCTCAATTAGATCAGTCCTTTGCTGCAATTGCCATACACACAGGCTAGAAGGGGTGTGGTATGGAAGGTAGCTAGTAACTAGGGGGGTCATTCCGACCCGATCACTCGCTGCAGTTTGTCGCAGCACAGCGATTGGGCCGGAACCGCGCATGCGCCAGCGCCACAGTGCGCCTGTGCCGCAGTGCGCCGGCGCATGGCAGTCGTCGCTGCCTAGGCTGGGCGGCGGCATTAAGCCGCCGTTTAGGAGGCGCGGTCTGGCCAACGCAGGCGTGCCCGGACCGTTGGGGGGGGGGCGGCCCGTGGCGGCTGCGTGACATCTCACGCAGCCGCTGCGGGCAGCGGCAAACAACTCACGGCCAGCCACAGGAGCTGCGCTAGCCGGGAGTTACTCCTGAAATACAAAAGCATCGCTGCTGTGCGATGCTTTTGTATTTGTGCGGGGGGGGGGGGGCGGCACTGACATGCGGGGCGGACCAGCCCTGTGCTGGGCGTCCCCCCGCATGTCAGGGAAGATGATCGTAGCTGTGCTAAATTTAGCACAGCTACGATCAACTCGGAATGACCCCCCAGGTCGACAGTGTCTAGGTCGACCACTATTGGTCGACAGTTACTAGGGATGATAGGTCGACAGGGTCTCTAGGTCGACAGGTCAAAAGGTCGACATGAGTTTTTTATGTTATTTTTGGTGTCGTCTTCTTCGTAGAGTGACCGGGAACCTCAATTAGTGCACCGTGTCCCCTCGCATGGTTCGCTTCGTTCGCCATGCTTTGGGCAAGGTTACCATTCCCAATCGTAGTCCGCGTGGATTGTTAAGTATGAAAAGATTAAAAGAAAAGAAAAAAAATTGTGAAAAACGCATGTTGACCTTTTGACCCGTCGACCTAGAACATGTCGACCTAGAGACCCTGTCGACCTAGTTACTGTCGACCAATAGTGGTCAACCTAGATAGTGTCAACCTAGTTACTGTCGACCTAGAGACTGGATCCCGGCTAGAAGACACCCTCAGCCCTGGTGGCGGTTGTACACGTCGGACGCAAGTGGAAAAGCGGAAGGATATTCCGGATTGCAGAATAAATGGTGTGCGTGAAAGAATGAAATAAATCAGACCAGGGGCGCTCTAAGAGAGGAGGAGGCCCGTGTCCAGCCTCCTACGTTAGGGCCTCCCACTCTCTGCCGGGAAAAAATTGTGTGGGGGCCATTTTACCAGAGATTTCTCTACTGCACATGCGCAGAACTCCATGAAAATGGCCGCTGCACCATTTTCACAGGGTTTTAACAGCGCCGGTGACGGAAGGATGAGTATTAAAAAAAAAAAACGCACACACTACACCCGTTATAGATACGCCAGTGAATCAGACTTACACTAACAGATCATTACTATAAACTAGGATTTTGGACACACGGAGAAGTGTATTGAAAATGTGTGAACCAGCTAAACACAGACCGATCTGTATTTCAGGGTTTGCAGACCTCACACATCCATCCACACGGATGTATACAGGGAAGGGCATTTGCATAAAGTCGCAGACGTGCAATGGCAAAAGACGTACACCCAGGTGCGCAGTGGCAAACGCAGGATTTGCATGGGGGGGTTTCCAGAACTGGGCGGAGCCAATCACGGGGGTGGGGACTGAGGTGATCAAGTATATGCTGGGTCCGTAAAACTAGTGTGTCTGTGTGTGTGTGTGTGTGTGTGTGTGTATTTATATATATATATATATATATATATATATACATACATATATCTACACATATATATATATATATTAGAGATGAGCGGGTTCGGTTTCTTTGAATCCGAACCCGCACGAACTTCACTTTTTTTTTCACGGGTCCGAGCGACTCGGATCTTCCCGCCTTGCTCGGTTAACCCGAGCGCGCCCGAACGTCATCATGACGCTGTCGGATTCTCGCGAGACTCGGATTCTATATAAGGAGCCGCGCGTCGCCGCCATTTTCACACGTGCATTGAGATTGATAGGGAGAGGACGTGGCTGGCGTCCTCTCCATTAGAATAGATTAGAAGAGAGAGAGAGAGAGAGATTGTGCAGACAGAGTTTACCACAGTGACCAGTGCAGTTGTTGTTAAGTTAACTTTTATTTAATATATCCGTTCTCTGCTATATCCGTTCTCTGCCTGAAAAAAACGATACACAGCAGTCACACAGTGTGACTCAGTCTGTGTGCACTCAGCTCAGCCCGGTGTGCTGCACATCAATGTATAAAAGCTTATAATAATTGTGGGGGAGACTGGGGAGCACTGCAGGTTGTTATAGCAGGAGCCAGGAGTACATAATATTATATTAATTTAAAATTAAACAGTGCACACTTTTGCTGCAGGAGTGCCACTGCCAGTGTGACTAGTGGTGACCAGTGCCTGACCACCAGTATAGTAGTATATTGTTGTATACTATCTCTTTATCAACCAGTCTATATTAGCAGCAGACACAGTACAGTGCGGTAGTTCACGGCTGTGGCTACCTCTGTGTCGGCAGTCGGCACTCGGCAGGCAGTCCGTCCATCCATAATTGTATAATTATATACCACCTAACCGTGGTATTTTTTTTTCTTTCTTTATACCGTCGTCATAGTCATACTAGTTGTTACGAGTATACTACTATCTCTTTATCAACCAGTGTACAGTGCGGTAGTTCACGGCTGTGGCTACCTCTGTGTCGGCAGTCGGCAGGCAGTCCGTCCATCCATAATTGTATTATTATAATATATACCACCTAACCGTGGTTTTTTTTTCATTCTTTATACCGTCATAGTGTCATACTAGTTGTTACGAGTATACTACTATCTCTTTATCAACCAGTGTACAGTGCGGTAGTTCACGGCTGTGGCTACCTCTGTGTCGGCAGTCGGCAGGCAGTCCGTCCATCCATAATTGTATTATAATATATACCACCTAACCGTGGTTTTTTTTTCATTCTTTATACCGTCATAGTGTCATACTAGTTGTTACGAGTATACTACTATCTCTTTATCAACCAGTGTACAGTGCGGTAGTTCACGGCTGTGGCTACCTCTGTGTCGGCAGTCGGCAGGCAGTCCGTCCATCCATAATTGTATTATAATATATACCACCTAACCGTGGTTTTTTTTTCATTCTTTATACCGTCATAGTCAGTCATACTAGTTGTTACGAGTATACTACTATCTCTTTATCAACCAGTGTACAGTGCGGTAGTTCACGGCTGTGGCTACCTCTGTGTCGGAACTCGGCAGGCAGTCCGTCCATCCATAATTGTATTACAATATATACCACCTAACCGTGGTTTTTTTTCATTCTTTATACCGTCATAGTCAGTCATACTAGTTGTTACGAGTATACTACTATCTCTTTATCAACCAGTGTACAGTGCGGTAGTTCACGGCTGTGGCTACCTCTGTGTCGGCACTCGGCAGGCAGTCCGTCCATCCATAATTGTATTACAATATATACCACCTAACCGTGGTTTTTTTATACCACCTAACCGTGGCAGTCCGTCCATAATTGTATACTAGTATCCAATCCATCCATCTCCATTGTTTACCTGAGGTGCCTTTTAGTTCTGCCTATAAAATATGGAGAACAAAAAAGTTGAGGTTCCAAAATTAGGGAAAGATCAAGATCCACTTCCACCTCGTGCTGAAGCTGCTGCCACTAGTCATGGCCGAGACGATGAAATGCCAGCAACGTCGTCTGCCAAGGCCGATGCCCAATGTCATAGTACAGAGCATGTCAAATCCAAAACACCAAATATCAGAAAAAAAAGGACTCCAAAACCTAAAATAAAATTGTCGGAGGAGAAGCGTAAACTTGCCAATATGCCATTTACCACACGGAGTGGCAAGGAACGGCTGAGGCCCTGGCCTATGTTCATGGCTAGTGGTTCAGCTTCACATGAGGATGGAAGCACTCAGCCTCTCGCTAGAAAACTGAAAAGACTCAAGCTGGCAAAAGCACCGCAAAGAACTGTGCGTTCTTTGAAATCCCAAATCCACAAGGAGAGTCCAATTGTGTCGGTTGCGATGCCTGACCTTCCCAACACTGGACGTGAAGAGCATGCGCCTTCCACTATTTGCATGCCCCCTGCAAGTGCTGGAAGGAGCACCCGCAGTCCAGTTCCTGATAGTCAGATTGAAGATGTCAGTGTTGAAGTACACCAGGATGAGGAGGATATGGGTGTTGCTGGCGCTGGGGAGGAAATTGACCAGAAGGATTCTGATGGTGAGGTGGTTTGTTTAAGTCAGGCACCCGGGGAGACACCTGTTGTCCGTGGGAGGAATATGGCCGTTGACATGCCAGGTGAAAATACCAAAAAAATCAGCTCTTCGGTGTGGAGGTATTTCACCAGAAATGCGGACAACAGGTGTCAAGCCGTGTGTTCCCTTTGTCAAGCTGTAATAAGTAGGGGTAAGGACGTTAACCACCTCGGAACATCCTCCCTTATACGTCACCTGCAGCGCATTCATAATAAGTCAGTGACAAGTTCAAAAACTTTGGGTGACAGCGGAAGCAGTCCACTGACCAGTAAATCCCTTCCTCTTGTAACCAAGCTCACGCAAACCACCCCACCAACTCCCTCAGTGTCAATTTCCTCCTTCCCCAGGAATGCCAATAGTCCTGCAGGCCATGTCACTGGCAAGTCTGACGAGTCCTCTCCTGCCTGGGATTCCTCCGATGCATCCTTGCGTGTAACGCCTACTGCTGCTGGCGCTGCTGTTGTTGCCGCTGGGAGTCGATGGTCATCCCAGAGGGGAAGTCGTAAGCCCACTTGTACTACTTCCAGTAAGCAATTGACTGTTCAACAGTCCTTTGCGAGGAAGATGAAATATCACAGCAGTCATCCTACTGCAAAGCGGATAACTGAGTCCTTGACAACTATGTTGGTGTTAGACGTGCGTCCGGTATCCGCCATTAGTTCACAGGGAACTAGACAATTTATTGAGGCAGTGTGCCCCCGTTACCAAATACCATCTAGGTTCCACTTCTCTAGGCAGGCGATACCGAGAATGTACACGGACGTCAGAAAAAGACTCACCAGTGTCCTAAAAAATGCAGTTGTACCCAATGTCCACTTAACCACGGACATGTGGACAAGTGGAGCAGGGCAGGGTCAGGACTATATGACTGTGACAGCCCACTGGGTAGATGTATGGACTCCCGCCGCAAGAACAGCAGCGGCGGCACCAGTAGCAGCATCTCGCAAACGCCAACTCTTTCCTAGGCAGGCTACGCTTTGTATCACCGCTTTCCAGAATACGCACACAGCTGAAAACCTCTTACGGCAACTGAGGAAGATCATCGCGGAATGGCTTACCCCAATTGGACTCTCCTGTGGATTTGTGGCATCGGACAACGCCAGCAATATTGTGTGTGCATTAAATATGGGCAAATTCCAGCACGTCCCATGTTTTGCACATACCTTGAATTTGGTGGTGCAGAATTTTTTAAAAAACGACAGGGGCGTGCAAGAGATGCTGTCGGTGGCCAGAAAAATTGCGGGACACTTTCGGCGTACAGGCACCACGTACAGAAGACTGGAGCACCACCAAAAACTACTGAACCTGCCCTGCCATCATCTGAAGCAAGAAGTGGTAACGAGGTGGAATTCAACCCTCTATATGCTTCAGAGGTTGGAGGAGCAGCAAAAGGCCATTCAAGCCTATACAATTGAGCACGATATAGGAGATGGAATGCACCTGTCTCAAGTGCAGTGGAGAATGATTTCAACGTTGTGCAAGGTTCTGATGCCCTTTGAACTTGCCACACGTGAAGTCAGTTCAGACACTGCCAGCCTGAGTCAGGTCATTCCCCTCATCAGGCTTTTGCAGAAGAAGCTGGAGGCATTGAAGAAGGAGCTAACACGGAGCGATTCCGCTAGGCATGTGGGACTTGTGGATGCAGCCCTTAATTCGCTTAACAAGGATTCACGGGTGGTCAATCTGTTGAAATCAGAGCACTACATTTTGGCCACCGTGCTCGATCCTAGATTTAAAGCCTACCTTGGATCTCTCTTTCCGGCAGACACAGGTCTGCTGGGGTTGAAAGACCTGCTGGTGACAAAATTGTCAAGTCAAGCGGAACGCGACCTGTCAACATCTCCTCCTTCACATTCTCCCGCAACTGGGGGTGCGAGGAAAAGGCTCAGAATTCCGAGCCCACCCGCTGGCGGTGATGCAGGGCAGTCTGGAGCGACTGCTGATGCTGACATCTGGTCCGGACTGAAGGACCTGACAACGATTACGGACATGTCGTCTACTGTCACTGCATATGATTCTCTCAACATTGATAGAATGGTGGAGGATTATATGAGTGACCGCATCCAAGTAGGCACGTCACACAGTCCGTACTTATACTGGCAGGAAAAAGAGGCAATTTGGAGGCCCTTGCACAAACTGGCTTTATTCTACCTAAGTTGCCCTCCCACAAGTGTGTACTCCGAAAGAGTGTTTAGTGCCGCCGCTCACCTTGTCAGCAATCGGCGTACGAGGTTACATCCAGAAAATGTGGAGAAGATGATGTTCATTAAAATGAATTATAATCAATTCCTCCGCGGAGACATTGACCAGCAGCAATTGCCTCCACAAAGTACACAGGGAGCTGAGATGGTGGATTCCAGTGGGGACGAATTGATAATCTGTGAGGAGGGGGATGTACACGGTGATATATCGGAGGGTGAAGATGAGGTGGACATCTTGCCTCTGTAGAGCCAGTTTGTGCAAGGAGAGATTAATTGCTTCTTTTTTGGGGGGGGTCCAAACCAACCCGTCATATCAGTCACAGTCGTGTGGCAGACCCTGTCACTGAAATGATGGGTTGGTTAAAGTGTGCATGTCCTGTTTTGTTTATACAACATAAGGGTGGGTGGGAGGGCCCAAGGATAATTCCATCTTGCACCTCTTTTTTCTTTTCTTTTTCTTTGCATCATGTGCTGATTGGGGAGGGTTTTTTGGAAGGGACATCCTGCGTGACACTGCAGTGCCACTCCTAGATGGGCCCGGTGTTTGTGTCGGCCACTAGGGTCGCTAATCTTACTCACACAGCTACCTCATTGCGCCTCTTTTTTTCTTTGCGTCATGTGCTGTTTGGGGAGGGTTTTTTGGAAGGGACATCCTGCGTGACACTGCAGTGCCACTCCTAGATGTGCCCGGTGTTTGTGTCGGCCACTAGGGTCGCTAATCTTACTCACACAGTCAGCTACCTCATTGCGCCTCTTTTTTTCTTTGCGTCATGTGCTGTTTGGGGAGGGTTTTTTGGAAGGGCCATCCTGCGTGACACTGCAGTGCCACTCCTAGATGGGCCCGGTGTTTGTGTCGGCCACTAGGGTCGCTAATCTTACTCACACAGCTACCTCATTGCGCCTCTTTTTTTCTTTGCGTCATGTGCTGTTTGGGGAGGGTTTTTTGGAAGGGACATCCTGCGTGACACTGCAGTGCCACTCCTAGATGGGCCCGGTGTTTGTGTCGGCCACTAGGGTCGCTTATCTTACTCACACAGCGACCTCGGTGCAAATTTTAGGACTAAAAATAATATTGTGAGGTGTGAGGTATTCAGAATAGACTGAAAATGAGTGTAAATTATGGTTTTTGAGGTTAATAATACTTTGGGATCAAAATGACCCCCAAATTCTATGATTTAAGCTGTTTTTTAGTGTTTTTGGAAAAAAACACCCGAATCCAAAACACACCCGAATCCGACAAAAATAATTCGGTGAGGTTTTGCCAAAACGCGTTCGAACCCAAAACACGGCCGCGGAACCGAACCCAAAACCAAAACATCTCTAATTATATATATATATATGAAAAAAGAATGTATAGACCAGTGCGCTTCTCTAGGAATCGACAATGATAAAGTATTTATCTGAACAATTTATATTTATGCTAATAAGGTAGCCGCAAATGGCTGGTATCAGTTTTCCAGGCTTGAATAAGTCTTTGTCAGCACCTTCCACTCTTCAGGGTGGCTGCTCAGTTCCTCAATGTACCATAGGTATATGGCATGAATTCTGTAGCAAAAAGGAGGAAGAAGAACAAGCGCCTATGGTGCAGTAAGTTCTTAAAAGTGTATGTTGACGCTAATAATAAATTAATGCGTACCGGATGAAATCTTTATAACACGTCTAATAAGATACCGATCGTGATGTTTCTCACCATCATCATCATCTATAAATCAGAGAGAGAAAAAAACCGCTGCATAGCGTAATATCTCTGGTTAATCAGTAATAGCCCCACAGTCGCCCAGGTCAGCGTACCAGATTCAGGAGAATAGTCAGCATAAACACCCAATGGTTATATCTCCAGATATTTTTCACCAGATCCAGTAGAATGGGGTATTTGAGATCTCAGTCAAATAAACAATAAAAAGATTTATTGAAACTATGCAGAACTATACCTGGCTGCTAAGCTAAGCTATATTTGACTTTTATGTTTTATTTTTATTTCTGAATGTTCGATTAATGTTTTATAGCCTTATAGTTTCAATAAATCTTTTTATTGTTTATTTGACTGAGATCTCAAATACCCCATTCTACTGGATCTGGTGAAAAATATCTGGAGATATAACCATTGGGTGTTTATGCTGACTATTCTCCTGAATCTGGTACGCTGACCTGGGCGACTGTGGGGCTATTACTGATTAACCAGAGATATTACGCTATGCAGCGGTTTTTTTCTCTCTCTGATTTATAGATGATGATGATGGTGAGAAACATCACGATCGGTATCTTATTAGACGTGTTATAAAGATTTCATCCGGTACGCATTAATTTATTATTAGCGTCAACATACACTTTTAAGAACTTACTGCACCATAGGCGCTTGTTCTTCTTCCTCCTTTTTGCTATATATATATATATATATATATACATATACACACACATACATATATACATATACATAGCATATTAAACATGCATACATGTATATATATATATATATATATGTACACACACATACAGTACACATATATATATACACATGTATATATATATCATATCTGTGTGTGTGTGTTTATATGTATGTATGTATGTATATACATGTGTATATATGTATGCACATGGATATATATGTACTATAATTAAAATAAAGTAGACTTTTATTGTACTTGCAAGTGCCACCAGGAAGACAGCAGGCTGCAGAGGACGCTAGACAGTCATTAATAATACTCATGCAGCTAAAAAAAAAAAAATTTTTTTTTTTTTTTTTAGTGGAGGGGGGTTTCTGGTAGAGATGAGCGGGTTCGGTTTCTCTGAATCCGAACCCGCCAGAACTTCATGTTTTTTTTCACGGGTCCGAACGACTCGGATCTTCCCGCCTTGCTCGGTTAACCCGAGCGCGCCCGAACGTCATCATGACGCTGTCGGATTCTCGCGAGGCTCGGATTCTATCGCGAGACTCGGATTCTATATAAGGAGCCGCGCGTCGCCGCCATTTTCACACGTGCATTGAGATTGATAGGGAGAGGACGTGGCTGGCGTCCTCTCCGTTTAGAATTAGAATAGATTAGAGAGACACTTGATTTACTAATTTTGGGGAGCATTAGGAGTACTCAGTAGTGTACAGTGCAGAGTTTTGCTGATAGTGACCAGTGACCACCACTTTTATTTATAATCCGTTCTCTGCCTGAAAAAAGCGATACACAGCACACAGTGACTCAGTCACATACCATATCTGTGTGCACTGCTCAGGCTCAGGCCAGTGTGCTGCATCATCTATATATATTATATATCTGTCTGACTGCTCAGCTCACACAGCTTATAATTGTGGGGGAGACTGGGGAGCACTACTGCAGTGCCAGTTATAGGTTATAGCAGGAGCCAGGAGTACATAATATTATATTAAAATTAAACAGTGCACACTTTTGCTGCAGGAGTGCCACTGCCAGTGTGACTAGTGACCAGTGACCTGACCACCAGTATATAATATTAGTAGTATACTATCTCTTTATCAACCAGTCTATATTAGCAGCAGACACAGTACAGTGCGGTAGTTCACGGCTGTGGCTACCTCTGTGTCGGCACTAAGCAGCCCGTCCATAATTGTATATACCAGTGACCTAACCGTGGTTTTTTTTTCTTTCTTTATACATACATACTAGTTACGAGTATACTATCTCTTTATCAACCAGTCTATATATTAGCAGCAGACACAGTACAGTGCGGTAGTTCACGGCTGTGGCTACCTCTGTGTCGGCACTCGGCAGCCCGTCCATAATTGTATATACCACCTAACCGTGGTTTTTTTTTCTTTCTTTATACATACATACTAGTTACGAGTATACTATCTCTTTATCAACCAGTCTATATATTAGCAGCAGGCACAGTACAGTGCGGTAGTTCACGGCTGTGGCTACCTCTGTGTCGGCACTCGGCAGCCCGTCCATAATTGTATATACCACCTAACCGTGGTTTTTTTTTCTTTCTTTATACATACATACTAGTTACGAGTATACTATCTCTTTATCAACCAGTCTATATATTAGCAGCAGACACAGTACAGTGCGGTAGTTCACGGCTGTGGCTACCTCTGTGTCGGCACTCGGCAGCCCGTCCATAATTGTATATACCACCTAACCGTGGTTTTTTTTTCTTTCTTTATACATACATACTAGTTACGAGTATACTATCTCTTTATCAACCAGTCTATATATTAGCAGCAGACACAGTACAGTGCGGTAGTTCACGGCTGTGGCTACCTCTGTGTCGGCACTCGGCAGCCCGTCCATAATTGTATACTAGTATCCAATCCATCCATCTCCATTGTTTACCTGAGGTGCCTTTTAGTTGTGCCTATTAAAATATGGAGAACAAAAATGTTGAGGTTCCAAAATTAGGGAAAGATCAAGATCCACTTCCACCTCGTGCTGAAGCTGCTGCCACTAGTCATGGCCGAGACGATGAAATGCCAGCAACGTCGTCTGCCAAGGCCGATGCCCAATGGCATAGTACAGAGCATGTCAAAACCAAAACACCAAATATCAGTAAAAAAAGGACTCCAAAACCTAAAATAAAATTGTCGGAGGAGAAGCGTAAACTTGCCAATATGCCATTTACCACACGGAGTGGCAAGGAACGGCTGAGGCCCTGGCCTATGTTCATGGCTAGTGGTTCAGCTTCACATGAGGATGGAAGCACTCAGCCTCTCGCTAGAAAACTGAAAAGACTCAAGCTGGCAAAAGCACCGCAAAGAACTGTGCGTTCTTTGAAATCCCAAATCCACAAGGAGAGTCCAATTGTGTCGGTTGCGATGCCTGACCTTCCCAACACTGGACGTGAAGAGCATGCGCCTTCCACCATTTGCACGCCCCCTGCAAGTGCTGGAAGGAGCACCCGCAGTCCAGTTCCTGATAGTCAGATTGAAGATGTCAGTGTTGAAGTACACCAGGATGAGGAGGATATGGGTGTTGCTGGCGCTGGGGAGGAAATTGACCAGGAGGATTCTGATGGTGAGGTGGTTTGTTTAAGTCAGGCACCCGGGGAGACACCTGTTGTCCGTGGGAGGAATATGGCCGTTGACATGCCAGGTGAAAATACCCAAAAAATCAGCTCTTCGGTGTGGAGGTATTTCACCAGAAATGCGGACAACAGGTGTCAAGCCGTGTGTTCCCTTTGTCAAGCTGTAATAAGTAGGGGTAAGGACGTTAACCACCTCGGAACATCCTCCCTTATACGTCACCTGCAGCGCATTCATAATAAGTCAGTGACAAGTTCAAAAACTTTGGGTGACAGCGGAAGCAGTCCACTGACCAGTAAATCCCTTCCTCTTGTAACCAAGCTCACGCAAACCACCCCACCAACTCCCTCAGTGTCAATTTCCTCCTTCCCCAGGAATGCCAATAGTCCTGCAGGCCATGTCACTGGCAAGTCTGACGAGTCCTCTCCTGCCTGGGATTCCTCCGATGCATCCTTGCGTGTAACGCCTACTGCTGCTGGCGCTGCTGTTGTTGCCGCTGGGAGTCGATGGTCATCCCAGAGGGGAAGTCGTAAGCCCACTTGTACTACTTCCAGTAAGCAATTGACTGTTCAACAGTCCTTTGCGAGGAAGATGAAATATCACAGCAGTCATCCTACTGCAAAGCGGATAACTGAGTCCTTGACAACTATGTTGGTGTTAGACGTGCGTCCGGTATCCGCCGTTAGTTCACAGGGAACTAGACAATTTATTGAGGCAGTGTGCCCCCGTTACCAAATACCATCTAGGTTCCACTTCTCTAGGCAGGCGATACCGAGAATGTACACGGACGTCAGAAAAAGACTCACCAGTCTCCTAAAAAATGCAGTTGTACCCAATGTCCACTTAACCACGGACATGTGGACAAGTGGAGCAGGGCAGGGTCAGGACTATATGACTGTGACAGCCCACTGGGTAGATGTATGGACTCCCGCCGCAAGAACAGCAGCGGCGGCACCAGTAGCAGCATCTCGCAAACGCCAACTCTTTCCTAGGCAGGCTACGCTTTGTATCACCGCTTTCCAGAATACGCACACAGCTGAAAACCTCTTACGGCAACTGAGGAAGATCATCGCGGAATGGCTTACCCCAATTGGACTCTCCTGTGGATTTGTGGCATCGGACAACGCCAGCAATATTGTGTGTGCATTAAATATGGGCAAATTCCAGCACGTCCCATGTTTTGCACATACCTTGAATTTGGTGGTGCAGAATTTTTTAAAAAACGACAGGGGCGTGCAAGAGATGCTGTCGGTGGCCAGAAAAATTGCGGGACACTTTCGGCGTACAGGCACCACGTACAGAAGACTGGAGCACCACCAAAAACTACTGAACCTGCCCTGCCATCATCTGAAGCAAGAAGTGGTAACGAGGTGGAATTCAACCCTCTATATGCTTCAGAGGTTGGAGGAGCAGCAAAAGGCCATTCAAGCCTATACAATTGAGCACGATATAGGAGATGGAATGCACCTGTCTCAAGTGCAGTGGAGAATGATTTCAACGTTGTGCAAGGTTCTGATGCCCTTTGAACTTGCCACACGTGAAGTCAGTTCAGACACTGCCAGCCTGAGTCAGGTCATTCCCCTCATCAGGCTTTTGCAGAAGAAGCTGGAGGCATTGAAGAAGGAGCTAAAAGGGAGCGATTCCGCTAGGCATGTGGGACTTGTGGATGCAGCCCTTAATTCGCTTAACAAGGATTCACGGGTGGTCAATCTGTTGAAATCAGAGCACTACATTTTGGCCACCGTGCTCGATCCTAGATTTAAAGCCTACCTTGGATCTCTCTTTCCGGCAGACACAGGTCTGCTGGGGTTGAAAGACCTGCTGGTGACAAAATTGTCAAGTCAAGCGGAACGCGACCTGTCAACATCTCCTCCTTCACATTCTCCCGCAACTGGGGGTGCGAGGAAAAGGCTCAGAATTCCGAGCCCACCCGCTGGCGGTGATGCAGGGCAGTCTGGAGCGACTGCTGATGCTGACATCTGGTCCGGACTGAAGGACCTGACAACGATTACGGACATGTCGTCTACTGTCACTGCATATGATTCTCTCAACATTGATAGAATGGTGGAGGATTATATGAGTGACCGCATCCAAGTAGGCACGTCACACAGTCCGTACTTATACTGGCAGGAAAAAGAGGCAATTTGGAGGCCCTTGCACAAACTGGCTTTATTCTACCTAAGTTGCCCTCCCACAAGTGTGTACTCCGAAAGAGTGTTTAGTGCCGCCGCTCACCTTGTCAGCAATCGGCGTACGAGGTTACATCCAGAAAATGTGGAGAAGATGATGTTCATTAAAATGAATTATAATCAATTCCTCCGCGGAGACATTGACCAGCAGCAATTGCCTCCACAAAGTACACAGGGAGCTGAGATGGTGGATTCCAGTGGGGACGAATTGATAATCTGTGAGGAGGGGGATGTACACGGTGATATATCGGAGGGTGAAGATGAGGTGGACATCTTGCCTCTGTAGAGCCAGTTTGTGCAAGGAGAGATTAATTGCTTCTTTTTTGGGGGGGGTCCAAACCAACCCGTCATATCAGTCACAGTCGTGTGGCAGACCCTGTCACTGAAATGATGGGTTGGTTAAAGTGTGCATGTCCTGTTTTGTTTATACAACATAAGGGTGGGTGGGAGGGCCCAAGGACAATTCCATCTTGCACCTCTTTTTTCTTTTCTTTTTCTTTGCATCATGTGCTGATTGGGGAGGGTTTTTTTGGAAGGGACATCCTGCGTGACACTGCAGTGCCACTCCTAGATGGGCCCGGTGTTTGTGTCGGCCACTAGGGTCGCTAATCTTACTCACACAGTCAGCTACCTCATTGCGCCTCTTTTTTTCTTTGCGTCATGTGCTGTTTGGGGAGGGTTTTTTGGAAGGGACATCCTGCGTGACACTGCAGTGACACTCCTAGATGGGCCCGGTGTTTGTGTCGGCCACTAGGGTCGCTAATCTTACTCACACAGCTACCTCATTGCGCCTCTTTTTTTCTTTGCGTCATGTGCTGTTTGGGGAGGGTTTTTTGGAAGGGCCATCCTGCGTGACACTGCAGTGCCACTCCTAGATGGGCCCGGTGTTTGTGTCGGCCACTAGGGTCGCTAATCTTACTCACACAGCTACCTCATTGCGCCTCTTTTTTTCTTTGCGTCATGTGCTGTTTGGGGAGGGTTTTTTGGAAGGGACATCCTGCGTGACACTGCAGTGCCACTCCTAGATGGGCCCGGTGTTTGTGTCGGCCACTAGGGTCGCTTATCTTACTCACACAGCGACCTCGGTGCAAATTTTAGGACTAAAAATAATATTGTGAGGTGTGAGGTATTCAGAATAGACTGAAAATGAGTGTAAATTATGGTTTTTGAGGTTAATAATACTTTGGGATCAAAATGACCCCCAAATTCTATGATTTAAGCTGTTTTTTAGTGTTTTTTGAAAAAAACACCCGAATCCAAAACACACCCGAATCCGACAAAAAAAATTCGGTGAGGTTTTGCCAAAACGCGTTCGAACCCAAAACACGGCCGCGGAACCGAACCCAAAACCAAAACACAAAACCCGAAAAATTTCAGGCGCTCATCTCTAGTTTCTGGGTACTCGGAACCCCCCCCTGGGTGCGCCACTGGTGCGTCTGACTCAGAAACAACGTATGCTATTATTTGGGTGCCCGTTAATAAAATAGTGACGTGTTCCCAAATTCACTAAAACCTATAGAATCCTAATAAATATTTTCTTTTTTTTCTCTCGAAAGGAACAAGAAAAATGTCTGCTAGAGTCCAGTTGGTAACTACGGGTTACGGCAAATCTGTGCACTTTTTGTTAAATACACTCAATTTTCTTTTTGTTTGACTTTCCATACTATCATAAGAGATTAAATGCCTGCTTCAGAATAAAACTGAGTGTTTAATTCCCAACAGACCATAATAATTACTTTGAAATAAATCAAGCACCTTTAATCATATTTTGATGAGACTCCATTGTAAATAAACACTTTACACGTTAGAGCGTATTTCATGTACAGCGCATTACAAATGCTCTGCAAATAAAATACAAGAGCCGTGTACTCTCTCCGGCAACCGCTCATTGCTTATCAGGGACGGGCGGCGCAAGGTCGATTTAATGCCGTTGTAGAAACACATAATATTACCCGTATTCTAGCTCGCTGTCCTTTCCCAGCTACGATAAATTGTTATACGCCATTGGTAACTTGGTCTGTTTCTTTGCAGTCGGCAAAGCATCGCATTTATCATAAATGTTTTAGCGCCCCATATAAGCGCCCACCATCGTCTTCTCAGAGATTATTTAATAAACTCACCGTATTCCATCGTCTGCTATCTGCCACAGACAGATATAATTCTGTATCTCCGCTGCTGAGAAAACTGCAGGAATCTGATAACATTTTATTCGCTGTACGTAACACTAAAGTTATCGTCTTGTGAGTCGTAACTTTTTTAAGCTTAACCTATGAATATTTTCTCATGTTGACGTCTAGGTTGTCGGCTCGTCCCTTTAATAGAATTATCTGAGCCAGGGCAGTCGGACTTAGGGGGTCATTCCAAGTTGATCGTAGCTGTGCTAAATTTAGCACAGCTACGATCATCTTCCCTGAAATATGGGGGGACGCCCAGCACAGGGCTAGTGCACCCCGCATGTCAGTGCCACCCCCCTTCCCCCGCAGAAGTGCAAAGGCATCGCACAGCGCACTTCAAGATTAGCTCCCGGCCAGCGCAGCTTTAGCATGCTGGCCGGGAGCTACTCACCGCTCCCCGGCCCGCAGTGGCTGCGTGTGACGTCACGCAGCCGCTGCGGCCCGCCCCCCCGCTTGGTCTGGCCATGCTTGCGTTGCCCGGTCCACACCCATGAAACGGCGGTCAAACGCCGCCGTTCCGCCCCCTCCCGCCCAGCGATCGCCTCTGCCTGTCAATCAGGCAGAGACGATCGCATCCCTCCTACGGCCTTCGGCCGCCTGGCATGCGCTGGCGCACTACAACGCCGGCGCATGCGCAGTAGGGTCCCATTCGCTCCGCTGCGTTAAAACTAGAGATGAGCGCCGGAAATTTTTCGGGTTTTGTGTTTTGGTTTTGGGTTCGGTTCCGCGGCCGTGTTTTGGGTTCGACCGCGTTTTGGCAAAACCTCACCGAATTTTTTTTGTCGGATTCGGGTGTGTTTTGGATTCGGGTGTTTTTTTCCAAAAAACCTAAAAAACAGCTTAAATCATAGAATTTGGCGGTCATTTTGATCCCAAAGTATTATTAACCTCAAAAACCATAATTTCCACTCATTTTCAGTCTATTCTGAATACCTCACACCTCACAATATTATTTTTAGTCCTAAAATTTGCACCGAGGTCGCTGTGTGAGTAAGATAAGCGACCCTAGTGGCCGACACAAACACCGGGCCCATCTAGGAGTGGCACTGCAGTGTCACGCAGGATGGCCCTTCCAAAAAACCCTCCCCAAACAGCACATGACGCAAAGAAAAAAAGAGGCGCAATGAGGTAGCTGTGTGAGTAAGATTAGCGACCCTAGTGGCCGACACAAACACCGGGCCCATCTAGGAGTGGCACTGCAGTGTCACGCAGGATGTCCCTTCCAAAAAACCCTCCCCAAACAGCACATGACGCAAAGAAAAAAAGAGGCGCAATGAGGTAGCTGTGTGAGTAAGATAAGCGACCCTAGTGGCCGACACAAACACCGGGCCCATCTAGGAGTGTCACTGCAGTGTCACGCAGGATGTCCCTTCCAAAAAACCCTCCCCAAACAGCACATGACGCAAAGAAAAAAAGAGGCGCAATGAGGTAGCTGTGTGAGTAAGATAAGCAACCCTAGTGGCCGACACAAACACCGGGCCCATCTAGGAGTGGCACTGCAGTGTCACGCAGGATGTCCCTTCCAAAAAACCCTCCCCAAACAGCACATGACGCAAAGAAAAAGAAAAGAAAAAAGAGGTGCAAGATGGAATTGTCCTTGGGCCCTCCCACCCACCCTTATGTTGTATAAACAAAACAGGACATGCACACTTTAACCAACCCATCATTTCAGTGACAGGGTCTGCCACACGACTGTGACTGATATGACGGGTTGGTTTGGACCCCCCCCAAAAAAAGAAGCAATTAATCTCTCCTTGCACAAACTGGCTCTACAGAGGCAAGATGTCCACCTCATCATCACCCTCCGATATATCACCGTGTACATCCCCCTCCTCACAGATTATCAATTCGTCCCCACTGGAATCCACCATCTCAGCTCCCTGTGTACTTTGTGGAGGCAATTGCTGCTGGTCAATGTCTCCGCGGAGGAATTGATTATAATTCATTTTAATGAACATCATCTTCTCCACATTTTCTGGATGTAACCTCGTACGCCGATTGCTGACAAGGTGAGCGGCGGCACTAAACACTCTTTCGGAGTACACACTTTTGGGAGGGCAACTTAGGTAGAATAAAGCCAGTTTGTGCAAGGGCCTCCAAATTGCCTCTTTTTCCTGCCAGTATAAGTACGGACTGTGTGACGTGCCTACTTGGATGCGGTCACTCATATAATCCTCCACCATTCTATCAATGTTGAGAGAATCATATGCAGTGACAGTAGACGACATGTCCGTAATCGTTGTCAGGTCCTTCAGTCCGGACCAGATGTCAGCATCAGCAGTCGCTCCAGACTGCCCTGCATCACCGCCAGCGGGTGGGCTCGGAATTCTGAGCCTTTTCCTCGCACCCCCAGTTGCGGGAGAATGTGAAGGAGGAGATGTTGACAGGTCGCGTTCCGCTTGACTTGACTATTTTGTCACCAGCAGGTCTTTCAACCCCAGCAGACCTGTGTCTGCCGGAAAGAGAGATCCAAGGTAGGCTTTAAATCTAGGATCGAGCACGGTGGCCAAAATGTAGTGCTCTGATTTCAACAGATTGACCACCCGTGAATCCTTGTTAAGCGAATTAAGGGCTCCATCCACAAGTCCCACATGCCTAGCGGAATCGCTCCGTGTTAGCTCCTCCTTCAATGTCTCCAGCTTCTTCTGCAAAAGCCTGATGAGGGGAATGACCTGACTCAGGCTGGCAGTGTCTGAACTGACTTCACGTGTGGCAAGTTTAAAGGGCATCAGAACCTTGCACAACGTTGAAATCATTCTCCACTGCGCTTGAGACAGGTGCATTCCACCTACTATATCGTGCTCAATTGTATAGGCTTGAATGGCCTTTTGCTGCTCCTCCAACCTCTGAAGCATATAGAGGGTTGAATTCCACCTCGTTACCACTTCTTGCTTCAGATGATGGCAGGGCAGGTTCAGTAGTTTTTGGTGGTGCTCCAGTCTTCTGTACGTGGTGCCTGTACGCCGAAAGTGTCCCGCAATTCTTCTGGCCACCGACAGCATCTCTTGCACGCCCCTGTCGTTTTTTAAAAAATTCTGCACCACCAAATTCAAGGTATGTGCAAAACATGGGACGTGCTGGAATTTGCCCATATTTAATGCACACACAATATTGCTGGCGTTGTCCGATGCCACAAATCCACAGGAGAGTCCAATTGGGGTAAGCCATTCCGCGATGATCTTCCTCAGTTGCCGTAAGAGGTTTTCAGCTGTGTGCGTATTCTGGAAAGCGGTGATACAAAGCGTAGCCTGCCTAGGAAAGAGTTGGCGTTTGCGAGATGCTGCTACTGGTGCCGCCGCTGCTGTTCTTGCGGCGGGAGTCCATACATCTACCCAGTGGGCTGTCACAGTCATATAGTCCTGACCCTGCCCTGCTCCACTTGTCCACATGTCCGTGGTTAAGTGGACATTGGGTACAACTGCATTTTTTAGGACACTGGTGAGTCTTTTTCTGACGTCCGTGTACATTCTCGGTATCGCCTGCCTAGAGAAGTGGAACCTAGATGGTATTTGGTAACGGGGGCACACTGCCTCAATAAATTGTCTAGTTCCCTGTGAACTAACGGCGGATACCGGACGCACGTCTAACACCAACATAGTTGTCAAGGCCTCAGTTATCCGCTTTGCAGCAGGATGACTGCTGTGATATTTCATCTTCCTCGCAAAGGACTGTTGAACAGTCAATTGCTTACTGGAAGTAGTACAAGTGGGCTTACGACTTCCCCTCTGGGATGACCATCGACTCCCAGCAGCAACAACAGCAGCGCCAGCAGCAGTAGGCGTTACACGCAAGGATGCATCGGAGGAATCCCAGGCAGGAGAGGACTCGTCAGAATTGCCAGTGACATTGCCTGCAGGACTATTGGCATTCCTGGGGAAGGAGGAAATTGACACTGAGGGAGTTGGTGGGGTGGTTTGCGTGAGCTTGGTTACAAGAGGAAGGGATTTACTGGTCAGTGGACTGCTTCCGCTGTCACCCAAAGTTTTTGAACTTGTCACTGACTTATTATGAATGCGCTGCAGGTGACGTATAAGGGAGGATGTTCCGAGGTGGTTAACGTCCTTACCCCTACTTATTACAGCTTGACAAAGGGAACACACGGCTTGACACCTGTTGTCCGCATTTCTGGTGAAATACTTCCACACCGAAGAGCTGATTTTTCACCTGGCATGTCAACGGCCATATTCCTACCACGGACAACAGGTGTCTCCCCGGGTGCCTGACTTAAACAAACCACCTCACCATCAGAATCCTCCTGGTCAATTTCCTCCCCAGCGCCAGCAACACCCATATCCTCCTCATCCTGGTGTACTTCAACACTGACATCTTCAATCTGACTATCAGGAACTGGACTGCGGGTGCTCCTTCCATCACTTGCAGGGGGCGTGCAAATGGTGGAAGGCGCATGCTCTTCACGTCCAGTGTTGGGAAGGTCAGGCATCGCAACCGACACAATTGGAGTCGGACTCTCCTTGTGGATTTGGGATTTCGAAGAACGCACAGTTCTTTGCGGTGCTACTGCTTTTGCCAGCTTTAGTCTTTTCATTTTTCTAGCGAGAGGCTGAGTGCTTCCATCCTCATGTGAAGCTGAACCACTAGCCATGAACATAGGCCAGGGCCTCAGCCGTTCCTTGCCACTCCGTGTGGTAAATGGCATATTGGCAAGTTTACGCTTCTCCTCCGACAATTTTATTTTAGGTTTTGGAGTCCTTTTTTTACTGATATTTGGTGTTTTGGATTTGACATGCTCTGTACTATGCCATTGGGCATCGGCCTTGGCAGACGACGTTGCTGGCATTTCATCGTCTCGGCCATGACTAGTGGCAGCAGCTTCAGCACGAGGTGGAAGTGGATCTTGATCTTTCCCTAATTTTGGAACCTCAACATTTTTGTTCTCCATATTTTAATAGGCACAACTAAAAGGCACCTCAGGTAAACAATGGAGATGGATGGATTGGATACTAGTATACAATTATGGACGGGCTGCCGAGTGCCGACACAGAGGTAGCCACAGCCGTGAACTACCGCACTGTACTGTGTCTGCTGCTAATATATAGACTGGTTGATAAAGAGATAGTATACTCGTAACTAGTATGTATATATAAAGAAAGAAAAAAAAACCACGGTTAGGTGGTATATACAATTATGGACGGGCTGCCGAGTGCCGACACAGAGGTAGCCACAGCCGTGAACTACCGCACTGTACTGTGTCTGCTGCTAATATAGACTGGTTGATAAAGAGATAGTATACTCGTAACTAGTATGTATGTATAAAGAAAGAAAAAAAAACCACGGTTAGGTGGTATATACAATTATGGACGGGCTGCCGAGTGCCGACACAGAGGTAGCCACAGCCGTGAACTACCGCACTGTACTGTGTCTGCTGCTAATATATAGACTGGTTGATAAAGAGATAGTATACTCGTAACTAGTATGTATGTATAAAGAAAGAAAAAAAAACCACGGTTAGGTGGTATATACAATTATGGACGGGCTGCCGAGTGCCGACACAGAGGTAGCCACAGCCGTGAACTACCGCACTGTACTGTGTCTGCTGCTAATATAGACTGGTTGATAAAGAGATAGTATACTCGTAACTAGTATGTATGTATAAAGAAAGAAAAAAAAACCACGGTTAGGTGGTATATACAATTATGGACGGGCTGCCGAGTGCCGACACAGAGGTAGCCACAGCCGTGAACTACCGCACTGTACTGTGTCTGCTGCTAATATAGACTGGTTGATAAAGAGATAGTATACTCGTAACTAGTATGACTATAAAGAAAGAAAAAAAACCCACGGTTAGGTGGTATATACAATTATGGACGGGCTGCCGAGTGCCGACACAGAGGTAGCCACAGCCGTGAACTACCGCACTGTACTGTGTCTGCTGCTAATATATAGACTGGTTGATAAAGAGATAGTATACTCGTAACTAGTATGTATGTATAAAGAAAGAAAAAAAAACCACGGTTAGGTGGTATATACAATTATGGACGGGCTGCCGAGTGCCGACACAGAGGTAGCCACAGCCGTGAACTACCGCACTGTACTGTGTCTGCTGCTAATATAGACTGGTTGATAAAGAGATAGTATACTCGTAACTAGTATGTATGTATAAAGAAAGAAAAAAAAACCACGGTTAGGTGGTATATACAATTATGGACGGGCTGCCGAGTGCCGACACAGAGGTAGCCACAGCCGTGAACTACCGCACTGTACTGTGTCTGCTGCTAATATATAGACTGGTTGATAAAGAGATAGTATACTCGTAACTAG
The DNA here is from genome assembly GCF_028390025.1 of Pseudophryne corroboree. NCBI lineage: Eukaryota > Metazoa > Chordata > Amphibia > Anura > Myobatrachidae > Pseudophryne > Pseudophryne corroboree. The sequence goes on along the minus strand of NC_086450.1, from coordinate 11,797,358 downwards.
TATGTATGTATAAAGAAAGAAAAAAAAACCACGGTTAGGTGGTATATACAATTATGGACGGGCTGCCGAGTGCCGACACAGAGGTAGCCACAGCCGTGAACTACCGCACTGTACTGTGTCTGCTGCTAATATATAGACTGGTTGATAAAGAGATAGTATACTCGTAACTAGTATGTATGTATAAAGAAAGAAAAAAAAACCACGGTTAGGTGGTATATACAATTATGGACGGGCTGCCGAGTGCCGACACAGAGGTAGCCACAGCCGTGAACTACCGCACTGTACTGTGTCTGCTGCTAATATAGACTGGTTGATAAAGAGATAGTATACTCGTAACTAGTATGTATGTATAAAGAAAGAAAAAAAAACCACGGTTAGGTGGTATATACAATTATGGACGGGCTGCCGAGTGCCGACACAGAGGTAGCCACAGCCGTGAACTACCGCACTGTACTGTGTCTGCTGCTAATATAGACTGGTTGATAAAGAGATAGTATACTCGTAACTAGTATGACTATAAAGAAAGAAAAAAAACCCACGGTTAGGTGGTATATACAATTATGGACGGGCTGCCGAGTGCCGACACAGAGGTAGCCACAGCCGTGAACTACCGCACTGTACTGTGTCTGCTGCTAATATATAGACTGGTTGATAAAGAGATAGTATACTCGTAACTAGTATGTATGTATAAAGAAAGAAAAAAAAACCACGGTTAGGTGGTATATACAATTATGGACGGGCTGCCGAGTGCCGACACAGAGGTAGCCACAGCCGTGAACTACCGCACTGTACTGTGTCTGCTGCTAATATAGACTGGTTGATAAAGAGATAGTATACTCGTAACTAGTATGTATGTATAAAGAAAGAAAAAAAAACCACGGTTAGGTGGTATATACAATTATGGACGGGCTGCCGAGTGCCGACACAGAGGTAGCCACAGCCGTGAACTACCGCACTGTACTGTGTCTGCTGCTAATATATAGACTGGTTGATAAAGAGATAGTATACTCGTAACTAGTATGTATGTATAAAGAAAGAAAAAAAAACCACGGTTAGGTGGTATATACAATTATGGACGGGCTGCCGAGTGCCGACACAGAGGTAGCCACAGCCGTGAACTACCGCACTGTACTGTGTCTGCTGCTAATATATAGACTGGTTGATAAAGAGATAGTATACTCGTAACTAGTATGTATGTATAAAGAAAGAAAAAAAAACCACGGTTAGGTGGTATATACAATTATGGACGGGCTGCCGAGTGCCGACACAGAGGTAGCCACAGCCGTGAACTACCGCACTGTACTGTGTCTGCTGCTAATATAGACTGGTTGATAAAGAGATAGTATACTCGTAACTAGTATGTATGTATAAAGAAAGAAAAAAAAACCACGGTTAGGTGGTATATACAATTATGGACGGGCTGCCGAGTGCCGACACAGAGGTAGCCACAGCCGTGAACTACCGCACTGTACTGTGTCTGCTGCTAATATAGACTGGTTGATAAAGAGATAGTATACTCGTAACTAGTATGACTATAAAGAAAGAAAAAAAACCCACGGTTAGGTGGTATATACAATTATGGACGGGCTGCCGAGTGCCGACACAGAGGTAGCCACAGCCGTGAACTACCGCACTGTACTGTGTCTTCTGCTAATATATAGACTGGTTGATAAAGAGATAGTATACTCGTAACTAGTATGTATGTATAAAGAAAGAAAAAAAAAACACGGTTAGGTGGTATATACAATTATGGACGGGCTGCCGAGTGCCGACACAGAGGTAGCCACAGCCGTGAACTACCGCACTGTACTGTGTCTGCTGCTAATATAGACTGGTTGATAAAGAGATAGTATACTCGTAACTAGTATGTATGTATAAAGAAAGAAAAAAAAACCACGGTTAGGTGGTATATACAATTATGGACGGGCTGCCGAGTGCCGACACAGAGGTAGCCACAGCCGTGAACTACCGCACTGTACTGTGTCTGCTGCTAATATATAGACTGGTTGATAAAGAGATAGTATACTCGTAACTAGTATGTATGTATAAAGAAAGAAAAAAAAACCACGGTTAGGTGGTATATACAATTATGGACGGGCTGCCGAGTGCCGACACAGAGGTAGCCACAGCCGTGAACTACCGCACTGTACTGTGTCTGCTGCTAATATATAGACTGGTTGATAAAGAGATAGTATACTCGTAACTAGTATGTATGTATAAAGAAAGAAAAAAAAACCACGGTTAGGTGGTATATACAATTATGGACGGGCTGCCGAGTGCCGACACAGAGGTAGCCACAGCCGTGAACTACCGCACTGTACTGTGTCTGCTGCTAATATAGACTGGTTGATAAAGAGATAGTATACTCGTAACTAGTATGTATGTATAAAGAAAGAAAAAAAAACCACGGTTAGGTGGTATATACAATTATGGACGGGCTGCCGAGTGCCGACACAGAGGTAGCCACAGCCGTGAACTACCGCACTGTACTGTGTCTGCTGCTAATATAGACTGGTTGATAAAGAGATAGTATACTCGTAACTAGTATGACTATAAAGAAAGAAAAAAAAACCACGGTTAGGTGGTATATACAATTATGGACGGGCTGCCGAGTGCCGACACAGAGGTAGCCACAGCCGTGAACTACCGCACTGTACTGTGTCTGCTGCTAATATAGACTGGTTGATAAAGAGATAGTATACTACTAATATTATATATACTGGTGGTCAGGTCACTGGTCACTAGTCACACTGGCAGTGGCACTCCTGCAGCAAAAGTGTGCACTGTTTAATTTTAATATAATATTATGTACTCCTGGCTCCTGCTATAACCTATAACTGGCACTGCAGTGCTCCCCAGTCTCCCCCACAATTATAAGCTGTGTGAGCTGAGCACAGTCAGATATATATATACATTGATGCAGCACACTGGGCTGAGCAGTGCACACAGATATGGTATGTGACTGAGTCACTGTGTGTATCGTTTTTTTCAGGCAGAGAACGGATATATTAAATAAAACAAACAACTGCACTGTCTGGTGGTCACTGTGGTCGTCAGTCACTAAACTCTGCACTCTCTTCTACAGTATCACAGCCTCAGGTCAATCTCTCTCTCTCTCTCTCAACCCTAATCTAAATGGAGAGGACGCCAGCCACGTCCTCTCCCTATCAATCTCAATGCACGTGTGAAAATGGCGGCGACGCGCGGCTCCTTATATAGAATCCGAGTCTCGCGAGAATCCGACAGCGTCATGATGACGTTCGGGCGCGCTCGGGTTAACCGAGCAAGGCGGGAGGATCCGAGTCTGCTCGGACCCGTGAAAAAAACATGAAGTTCGTGCGGGTTCGGATTCAGAGAAACCGAACCCGCTCATCTCTAGACTTAAAACGCGGTGAGCGAACGGGTCAGAATGACCCCCTTAATCCCCTGCTGTAATGACTTAATCCCCTGCTGTATTGTTCTCTCTGTATTGTTTTGCAGCTGAGAACAATAGATGAAAGGATTATGCTAATAAGCCTTGGTGCACCTAGGTGCAGCAGAGAAGCCTAGATGAGCCAGGCTCCATCTGTATTTTGCGGTTATTTTCTACATGAGCACAATTCCTATTTCTACCCTGCATACATTATTTACTGTCAGGTAGGGGACTGTAACATGTGTCCTCCGGTGTATCACAGCAGCCAGGCCTAACCAGGGCCTAGATGATATATGCAGGACTCATCAGTACAGTCTCATAGTCCAGCTTTTCAACTTACAGCACACCCCACGTATAGAAAGGACTTATAGGATGCGTCACCCTTTCCCCCTGATTCTGTAACAAGGCCCCTGTTCCCGTTACTTCCCTTGTCAGGTCCTCGGAGGACAACAAACGGCTTTTGCAAGCTTGTATTTTTATTAAAATGTCATGTATGAATTTCAATGAGCACTGATAAATAAATTCAATGAATGAAATAATATATCCGGACTAGGCCTGGCAACAGGGGGGGGTACAAGTGGACAAATGTACCGGGCCGAAGCTTCCGAGGGACCACAACAGATCCTACTCTGTGTCAATCAGTGCTAACTGGTTACCAAAGTCATTATCTCACTCTGGCAATGACTTGTATGGAAGGAGCTGCTCAGACAGCTGCCACACCTGGTCTGTGTGCCCTCATCGGTACCCAGCGCGGTGGAGGTACCACCCAGGAGCGGAAGTAGCTCCATCTTGGGCTTCCTTTTGTTGTAGGTACTGAGGATCCACCCTGGGAAGGATAGAGTGACTTCAGCACGAGTTACCTCCATCTGGGATCATCACATCTTCTTCCCTCATTATCCCAGTCTGTACCCGGCTCTTCCGTGCATCACTATCTGACTCCTCCCACCATCTCATTAATATGCTGACTTCCATATACCATAACCCTCTCACCTTATTATAATGCTCCTCCCCCCAGTATCTGTCCCACGACCCTTATCCTGTGCCCTCATATTCCCTGCATCATATCCCCTTTATCCCCCAAACACCTGTCTTATCACCCAGTCTGTGCCCCTCTCCGCCCCTGGCCCATCACCCTTATCCAGTACCCCATCTTACTCTCTGAATCATCAGCCATTTCCAACCAAACTGGGGGCGCAGTATAGCATATAATATGAATTGGGATCACTGCAGTGTGGCATACAATGTGAACTGGTGGCACTACAGCATGGCATATAACTGGAACCAGGGGCACCACAGTGACATATATTATGAGCTGGGGGAACTACAGTGTGACATATAATGGGGGCACTGTGTGGCATACAATGTGATGTGCGGGTACTGTGTGGCATACAATGTGATCTGGGGGCACTGTGTGGCATACAATGTGATCCGGGGGCACTGCGTTGCATGCAATGTGATCTGGGGGCACTGTGTGGCATACAATGTGATCTGGGGGCACTGTGTGGCATACAATGTGACCTGGGCCCCGCGTGACATAAAATGTGATCTGGGGGCACTGTGTGGCATACAATGTGATCTGGGGGCACTGTGTGACATTCAGTATGATCTGGGGGCACTGTGTGACATACAATGTGATCTGGGGGCACTATGTCACATACAATGTGATCTGGGGGCACTGTGTGGCATACAATGTGATGTGGGGGCACTGTGTGGCATACAATGTGATCTGGGGCACTGTGTGGCATACAATGTGATCTGGGGGCACTGTGTGACATACAATGTGTTCTGGGGCACTGTGTGGCATACAATGTGATCTGGGGGCACTGTGTGACATACAATGTGATCTGGAGCACTGTGTGGCATACAATGTGATCTGGAGCACTGTGTGGCATACAATGTGTGCTGGGGGCACTTGTGTACTGGGGCACTGTGTGGCATACAATGTGATCTGGGGGCAGCATATGGGATACATTGTGAACTGGGGGAATCATGAGGGATACAATGTGAAATGGGGGAACGATGTGGCATACAATGTCTGGGGGCACTGTGTGGCATACAATGTGATCTGGAGCACTGTGTGGTATACAATGTGTACTGGGGGCACTGTGTGGTATACAATGTGATCTGGAGGCAGTATATGGGATATCTTGTGAACTGGGGGCACCATGAGGGGTGCAATGTGATCTGGGGGGCACTGTGTGGCATACAATGTGTACTGGGGCACTGTGTGGCATACAATGTCATCTGGGGGCAGCATATGGGATACATTGTGAACTGGGGGAATCATGAGGGGTACACTGTGATCTGGGGGCACTGTGTGGTATACAATGTGTACTGGGGGCACTGTGTGGTATACAATGTGATCTGGAGGCAGTATATGGGATATCTTGTGAACTGGGGGCACCATGAGGGGTACAATGTGATCTGGGGGGCACTGTGTGACATACAATGTGTACTGGGGCACTGTGTGGCATACAATGTGATCTGGGGGCAGCATATGGGATACATTGTGAACTGGGGGAATCATGAGGGATACAATGTGAAATGGGGGAACGATGTGGCATACAATGTCTGGGGGCACTGTGTGGCATACAATGTGTACTGGGGCACTGTGTGGCATACAATGTTATCTGGGGGCAGCATATGGGATACATTGTGAACTGGGGGAATCACGAGGGATACAATGTGAAATGGGGGAACGATGTGGCATACAATGTCTGGGGGCACTGTGTGGCATACAATGTGATCTGGGGGCAGTGTGTGACATACAATGCGTACTGGGGGCACTGTGTGGTATACAATGTGATCTGGAGGCAGTATATGGGATATCTTGTGAACTGGGGGCACCATGAGGGGTACAATGTGATCTGGGGGCACTGTGTGGCACACAATATGTACTGGGGCACTGTGTGGCATACAATGTCATCTGGGGGCAGCATATGGGATACATTGTGAACTGGGGGAATCATGAGGGATACAATGTGAAATGGGGGAACGATGTGGCATACAATGTCTGGGGGCACTGTGTGGCATACAATGTGATCTGGGGGCACTGTGTGGTATACAATGTGATCTGGAGGCAGTATATGGGATATCTTGTGAACTGGGGGCACCATAAGGGGTACAATGTGATCTGGGGGCACTGTGTGGCATACAATGGGGGTCATTACGAGTTGTTCGCTCGCAAGCTGCTTTTAGCAGCTTTGCACACGCTAAGCCGCCGCCTACTGGGAGTGAATCTTAGCTTCTTAAAATTGCGAACGAAAGATTCGCAATATTGCGATAAGACATCTCTGTGCAGTTTCTGAGTAACTCGAAACTTACTCTGCCAGTGCGATCAGTTCAGTGCTTGTCGTTCCTGGTTTTACGTCACAAACACACCCAGCGTTCGCCCAGACACTCCTCCGTTTCTCCAGCCACTCCCGCGTTTTTCCCAGAAACTGTAGCGTTTTTTCACACACACCCATAAAACGGGCAGTTTCCGCCCAGAAACACCCACTTTCTGTCAATCACATTACGATCACCATAACGAAGAAAAAACCGTGAGTAAAATTCCTAACTGCATAGCAAATTTACTTGGCGCAGTCGCAGTGCGGACATTGCGCATGCGCACTAAGCGGAAAATCGCTGCGATGCGAAGAAATTTACAGAGCGAACAACTCGGAATGACCCCCAATGTGTACTGGGGCACTGTGTGGCATACAATGTTATCTGGGGGCAGCATATGGGATACATTGTGAACTGGGGGAATCATGAGGGATACAATGTGAAATGGGGGAACGATGTGGCATACAATGTCTGGGGGCACTGTGTGGCATACAATGTGATCTGGGGGCACTGTGTGGTATACAATGTCTGGGGGCACTGTGTGGCATACAATGTGATCTTGAGCACTGTGTGGCATACAATGTGTACTGGGGGCACTTGTGTACTGGGGCACTGTGTGGCATACAATGTGATCTGGGGGCAGCATATGGGATACATTGTGAACTGGGGGAATCATGAGGGATACAATGTGAAATGGTGGAACGATGTGGCATACAATGTCTGGGGGCACTGTGTGGCATACAATGTGATCTGGGGGCACTGTGTGGCATACAATGTGTACTGGGGGCACTGTGTGGCATACAATGTGATCTGGAGGCAGTAGATGGGATATCTTGTGAACTGGGGGCACCATGAGGGGTACACTGTGATCTGGGGGCACTGTGTGGAATACAATGTGATCTGAGGCACTGTGTGGTATACAATGTGATCTGGAGGCAGTATGTGGGATATCTTGTGAACTGGGGGCACCATGGGGGGTACACTGTGATCTGGGGGCACTGTGTGGCATACAATGTGTACTGGGGCACTGTGTGGCATACAATGTGATCTGGGGGCAGCATATGGGATACATTGTGAACTGGGGGAATCATGAGGGATACAATGTGAAATGGGGGAACGATGTGGCAAACAATGTCTGGGGGCACTGTGTGGCATACAATGTGATCTGGAGCACTGTGTGGTATACAATGTGTACTGGGGGCACTTGTGTACTGGGGCACTGTGTGGCATACAATGTGTACTGGGGGCACTGTGTGGTATACAATGTGATCTGGAGGCAGTATATGGGATATCTTGTGAACTGGGGACACCATGAGGGGTGCAATGTGATCTGGGGGCACTGTGTGGCATACAATGTGTACTGGGGCACTGTGTGGCATACAATGTCATCTGGGGGCAGCATATGGGATACATTGTGAACTGGGGGAATCATGAGGGGTACAATGTGATCTGGGGGCACTGTGTGGCATACAATGTGTACTGGGGCACTGTGTGGCATACAATGTCATCTGGGGGCAGCATATGGGATACATTGTAAACTGGGGGAATCATGAGGGATACAATGTGAAATGGGGGAACGATGTGGCATACAATGTCTGGGGGCACTGTGTGGCACACAATGTGTACTGGGGCACTGTGTGGCATACAATGTGTACTGGGGACACTGTGTGGCATACAATGTGATCTGGAGGCAGTATATGGGATATCTTGTGAACTGGGGGCACCATGAGGGGTACACTGTGATCTGGGGGCACTGTGTGGAATACAATGTGATCTGAGGGCACTGTGTGGTATACAATGTGATCTGGAGGCAGTATATGGGATATCTTATGAACTGGGGGCACCATGAGGGGTACACTGTGATCTGGGGGCACTGTGTGGCATACAGTGTGTACTGGGGCACTGTGTGGCATACAATGTGATCTGGGGGCAGCATATGGGATACATTGTGAACTGGGGGAATCATGAGGGGTACAATGTGAAATGGGGGAACGATGTGGCATACAATGTCTGGGGGCACTGTGTGGCATACAATGTGATCTGGAGCACTGTGTGGTATACAATGTGTACTGGGGGCACTTGTGTACTGAGGCACTGTGTGGCATACAATGTGTACTGGGGGCACTGTGTGGTATACAATGTGATCTGCAGGCAGTATATGGGATATCTTGTGAACTGGGGGCACCATGAGGGGTGCAGTGTGATCTGGGGGCACTGTGTGGCATACAATGTGTACTGGGGCACTGTGTGGCATACCATGTCATCTGGGGGCAGCATATGGTATACATTGTGAACTGGGGGAATCATGAGGGGTACAATGTGATCTGGGGGCACTGTGTGGCATACAATGTGTACTGGGGCACTGTGTGGCATACAATGTCATCTGGGGGCAGCATATGGGATACATTGTAAACTGGGGGAATCATGAGGGATACAATGTGAAATGGGGAACGATGTGCCATACAATGTCTGGGGGCACTGTGTGGCATACAATGTGATCTGGAGCACTGTGTGGTATACAATGTGTACTGGGGACACTGTGTGGTATACAATGTAATCTGGAGGCAGATATCTTGTGAACTGGGGGCACCATGAGGGGTACAATGTGATCTGGGGGGCACTGTGGGGCACACAATGTGTACTGGGGCACTGTGTGGCATACAATGTGTACTGGGGGCAGCATATGGGATACATTGTGAACTGGGGGAATCATGAGGGATACAATGTGAAATGGGGGAACGATGTGGCATACAATGTCTGGGGGCACTGTGTGGCATACAATGTGATCTTGAGCACTGTGTGGTATACAATGTGTACTGGGGGCACTTGTGTACTGGGGCACTGTGTGGCATACAATGTGTACTGGGGGCACTGTGTGGTATACAATGTGATCTGCAGGCAGTATATGGGATATCTTGTGAACTGGGGGCACCATGAGGGGTGCAGTGTGATCTGGGGGCACTGTGTGGCATACAATGTGTACTGGGGCACTGTGTGGCATACCATGTCATCTGGGGGCAGCATATGGTATACATTGTGAACTGGGGAATCATGAGGGGTACAATGTGATCTGGGGGCACTGTGTGGCATACAATGTGTACTGGGGCACTGTGTGGCATACAATGTCATCTGGGGGCAGCATATGGGATACATTGTAAACTGGGGGAATCATGAGGGATACAATGTGAAATGGGGAACGATGTGGCATACAATGTCTGGGGGCACTGTGTGGCATACAATGTGATCTGGAGCACTGTGTGGTATACAATGTGTACTGGGGGCACTGTGTGGTATACAATGTGATCTGGAGGCAGTATATGGGATATCTTGTAAACTGGGGGCACCATGAGGGGTACAATGTGATCTGGGGGGCACTGTGTGGCACACAATGTGTACTGGGGCACTGTGTGGCATACAATGTGTACTGGGGGCAGCATATGGGATACATTGTGAACTGGGGGAATCATGAGGGATACAATGTGAAATGGGGGAACGATGTGGCATACAATGTCTGGGGGCACTGTGTGGTATACAATGTGATCTGGAGGCAGTATATGGGATATCCTGTGAACTGGGGGCACCATGAGGGGTACAATGTGATCTGGGGGCACTGTGTGGCATACAATGTGTACTGGGGCACTGTGTGGCATACAATGTTATCTGGGGGCAGCATATGGGATACATTGTGAACTGGGGGAATCATGAGGGATATAATGTGAAATGGGGGCACAATGTGGTCTGGGGATACTGTGTGACATACAATGTTTCTAGCGCTGTAGAGTCTTCTGTGAATGCGCAGGACTCCGGGAAAATGGTGTGGTGCCCATCTTCCCAATGACTTTGCTACTATGCATGTGCAAAACACTGAGAAAATGGCTACAGTGCCAGAGAGGTAAGTACTGCTGAAATGGATGCAGCGTGTGGGCTCCCTGGACCCAAGAGGCACAGCGGGGAGGAGGAGTTTCAGAGGAACACATGGGGAGTGGTGGACAGAGGAACACATGGGGAGTGGTGGACAGAGGAACACATGGGGCTGGTAGACAGAGGAACACATGGGCTGTGGTGGACAGTGGAATAAATGGGGATTGGTAGACAAAGGAACATATGGAGAGTGGTGGACAGAGGAACACATGGGGAGTAGTGGACAGAGGAACACATGGAGAGTGGTGGACAGTGGACCAAATGGGGAGTGGTAGACAGAGGAACACATGGAGAGTGGTGGACAGTGGACCAAATAGGGAGTGGTAGACAGAGGAACACATGGGGAGTAGTAGACCGTAACACATGGGGACTGGTAGGCAGAAACATATGGGAACTAGTAGACAAAGGAACATTTGGGGAGTGGTGGACAGAGTAACACATGGGGAGTAGTGGACAGAAGAACACACGGGGAGTGGTGGACAGAGGAACACATGGGGAGTGGTGGACAGAGGAACACATGGGGACTGGTAGACAGAGGAACATATGGGGAGTGGTGGACAGTGGAACACATGGGGAGTGATGGACAGAGGAACACATGGGTAATGGTGGACAGTGGAACACATGGGGAGTGATGGACAGAGGAACACATGGGGAGTAGTGGACAGAGGAACACACGGGGAGTGGTGGACAGAGGAACACATGGGGAGTGGTGGACAGAGGAACACATGGGGACTGGTAGACAGAGGAACATATGGGGAGTGGTGGACAGTGGAACACATGGGGAGTGATGGACAGAGGAACACATGGGTAATGGTGGACAGTGGAACACATGGGGAGTGGTGGACAGAGGAACACATGGGGACTGGTAGACAGAGGAACATATGGGGAGTGGTGGACAGTGGAACACATGGGGAGTGATGGACAGAGGAACACATGGGTAATGGTGGACAGTGGAACACATGGGGAGTGATGGACAGAGGAACACATGTGGAGTCGTAGACAGAGGAACACATGCAGAGTGGTGGACAGAGGAACACATGGGGAGTGGTGGACAGAGGAACATATGGAGTGGGAGACAGAGTAACACATGGGGACTGGTAGACAGAGCAACATATGGGGACTGGTAGACGGAGGAACACATGGGGAGTGGCGGACGGAGGAACACAAAGGAAGTGGTGGACAGTGGAACAAATGGGGAGTGGAGGACAGAGGAATACATGGGGAGTGGTGGACAGAGGAACAAATGGGGAGTGGAGGACAGAGGAATACATGGGGAGTGGTGGACAGAGGAACAAATGGGGAGTGGAGGACAGAGGAACACATGGGGAGTAGCGGACATAGGAATACATGAAGAGTGGTGGTTAGAGGCACACCACGGAAGGAAGGGGGTCAGAGGAACACTTGTAAAACTTCTGCAACTGTGCATCTCTCTTACTGTGTGGAATGGAAGGTACAATAGAAACTGCAGGAGAGGAGGAGAATAAAGGAGCAGGAGTTGGGGATGGGGAATAGGAGGAACTGATGGTTAGAATGAAGTCTCCATCCTCCTATAAGTGGAGGATCTGGAGCCCCGCCTCAATCTAAATCAAGTTCTGCAACAGATCACACACTCATTTGTAGTGTCAGAAAGTCCAAGGATGGGGGTGGTGTGGAGACCACTGGAGAGCTGTGGGGGTGGGGAGATCCAGTGGGGATGGGAAATTATTAAGAAGCAGCAGGCAGGATCATCTGCCCACTGTGGGACCCCTGTGGAGTCGGGCCCAGTATTACTGGCTGTACCCCCTGATGGCGGCCCTGCTCTTGCCTTTCCCTGTGACTGGCTGAGGGAGACTAGTGCTGTATATGGCAGCATCTGATTGGTTGGGGGCCATCGAATATCTAATGAGAAGCGGCTTAGTTTCTCTACACTTCCTCTTCAAACGTCTCCTGACTGATCACAAGTAAAGCCAAGCAGTCATTATCCTTACGGCAGGCAAGTGAGCAGCATCTTCAGGAGTAATCACCAGTGTGAACCAGCATGCATTGTAATAACTAATAATAATAAAAGAAAGAGCAATCTCAGCATCCCCAAAACTCTTTATTATATGCATATATATATTTTTTTTACTCAGTTCTGATTTTATATCCAGGTTTTTAAAACATGATAATAAATTACAGGCTCCAATCTGTTCCATAACACTCCCTGTACATCTTCTTGGCCCAGTGGCAACAACCCAATATTCTGCTGATGGGTCCATGTTTATCTTGACCTTTAATAGGATTTAACTGAGACTGGGCTGTCGGACTTAATTCCCTGCTGTAATGACTTAGAGTTGATCGCTAGATGAAAATGTTCGCTGCGCAGCGATGATGCCAAAAAGCGGCACTTCTGCACATGCGTATGTGGCGCAATGCGCACGTGCGACGTACTTTCACAACGGCCAATGTAGTTTCACACAAGGTCTAGCGAAGCTTTTCAGTCGCACTGCTGCCCGCAGAGTGATTGACAGGAAGTGGGCGTACCTGGGTGTCAACTGACCGTTTTCAGGGAGTGTTCGAAAAAACGCAGGCGTGCCAGGAAAAACGCAGGCGTAGCTGGGCGAACGCAGGGCGTGTTTGTGACGTCAAAACAGGAACTGAACAGTCTGAAATGATCGCAAGCGCTAAGTAGGTCTGAAGCTACTCTGAAACTGCACAAAATTATTTTGTAGCCGCTCTGCGATCCTTTCGTTCGCACTTCTGCTAAGCTAAAATACACTCCCAGTGGGAGGCGGCATAGCGTTTGCACGGCTGCTAAAAACAGCTAGCGAGCGATCAACTCGGAATGACCCCCACAGTTCCTGATCCTGACGCACTCTCAATGATGGATGTGTAGCAGAGGCATGCGCTCTCTGTTATGCATTTCTGGCGCTAGAACCCAGAGTCAGAGGGATGGCATCACCTTCTGCGCACACGTGACCTGGTGCAATTTGTACTGTGTACCGTGTAGAGGTGGTCATTCCGAGTTGATCGCTAGCTGCATTTGTTCACAGCGCAGCGATGAGGCTAAAAATCGGCAGTTCTGCGCATGCGTATGTGGCGCAATGCGCACGCGCGTTGTATGGCACAACGAACATTGTAGTTTTGCACAGGGTATAGCGAAGCATTTCAGTCGCACTGCTGGCCGCAGAGTGATTGACATGAAGTGGGCGTTTCTGGGTGTCAACTGACCGTTTTCAGGGAGTGTTTGAAAAAACGCAGGCGTGTCAGGAAAAATGCAGGCGTGGCTGGGCGAACGCAGGGCGTGTTTGTGACGTCAAAACAGGAACTGAATAGTCTGACGTGATCGCAAGTGCTGAGTAGGTTTTGAGCTACTCTGAAACTGCACAAAAAAACTCTGCCGCCGCTCTGCGATCCTTTCGTTCGCACTTCGGCTAAGCTAAAATACACTCCCAGTGGGAGGCGGCATAGCGTTTGCACGGCTGCTAAAAACTGCTAGCGACCGAACAACTCGGAATGACCACCAGAGTGCGGACGCACAGGACTCTCAGAGGCGAGGCCACTATAACCTGCTATTACCGCTACTATAGCCACCAGTAGCGACCACTGCACCACTGAGCATGTATCCGCTGTTACCAATAAACCTGCTTAAGAACATCAGTCGTGGCCTAACATCCACTTTCACATACCGCAACATGCGAGTTCCCACCCAATAGGTTATATCAACAGGACACAGCTCAGCTTCCAGAGTCGCAGTTGCAATTGAGACTCACGGTCACAGAAATGTCTTCTCCATATATTGGGCATCCCGGGGCTGTGACTGGGAGGTGAGAAGCGGTGGCTGTGCGTAGGGGCGTGTTATGGGAGTGTCGCAGGTGTATCGCTGCAGTGGTTGTGAACTCAGGCAACTGGTCGCTTACATTGGAGGCCGTACTCTGACGGACAATCTGCACCTAGCATAGTGGGTGGCCCAAGTTTCGATGGTGTCTAAAAATGCCCCAAGCGGTATATGAGAATCTAAAAAGTTGGCGTCTCAAACCTTGCACATTCATACTGTACACCGGGTAGGGGCTTGTAGCTGGATTGGCACAGACACACCGATGTGCGACCGGCAACAGGCGCGCACACACGGACATTGCGGCGTCCCAATTATGACCCATCACCTCTGGAGTGTTTATCTAAAAACATTGACTATGGTGGTCATTCCGAGTTGTTCGCTAGCAGATTTTGGTCGCGTCGCAGCGATCAGGCAAAAAATCGGCAATTCTGTGCATGCGTATGCAGCGCAATGCGCACGCGTGTCGTACTATTGCAACGAACGATGTAGTTTCACACAGGGTCTAGCGTAGCTTTTCAGTCGCACTGATGGCTGCAGAGTGATTGACATGAAGTGGGCGTTTCTGGGTGTCAACTGACCGTTTTCAGGGAGTGTGTGGAAAAACGCAGGCGTGCCAGGAAAAACGCAGGCGTGGTTGGGGAAATGCAGGCGTGGCTGGCCGAATGCAGGGCGTGTTCGTGACGTCAAATCAGGAACTGAACAGTCTGAAGTGATCGCAAGCGCTGAGTAGGTCTGAAGCTACTCAGAAACTGCACAAAATAATTTTGTAGCCGCTCTGCGATCCTTTCGTTCGCACTTCTGCTAAGCTAAAATACACTCCCAGTGGGCGGCGGCATAGCGTTTGCACGGCTGCTAAAAACTGCTAGTGAGCGAACAACTCGGAATGAGGGCCTATATTCATTGTATGAAGCAACGTGCGGCAGCGGCCGGGGATTGGCGCGGTGAATAAAAACTGCTGTAGGGGAAGTACAAATGACTTGCGCTGAGATTATTAGGTGGCACTGCAGCCTATAGCATGGAGAGAACTTGGAACACGGCCGGCTCTGTGTCAATGAGAGTTCCCATTATGCTGCTTGTTCAGTGTTTCTCCATCTGTGTGGTGCCACCCTGAACCCGGCGTTGGCCATGCAGGAATGGACCAATGTTCCAGTGTAATCCCATTTTTGCCGGCGCTGCTCCTTGTGTGATTTTCTCTGCTGTTACAGCGATTTTCTGCAGCGCTCCCAGCCGGCGCAGGATGACAACCCAAGTGGAAAAATGAAAGCCCAGAGGCTGGCCGAGCCTGATATTTCCTAGCACAGCTGGTGCATTCATTAGCGGCTCCTGACTCCTCTCTCTTCCCCATGTCAGCTGCTGCAGGGGTGTGAATAGATCTGCACAAGGCTGCTTGAGACAAGCTGCCCCCCCCCCCCCCCAATACCGAACAAGGAAGGCGAAAGATAGATAAAGAAACAAAGAGGAACAGGCACCATTTAGAGCCAAAATGAAACTGTAAATTACTCCAGAGCCGTCTTCTGCTCTTATTGAATATCTGTCAGCGTTAATGGCTGTATGCACAGCGGAGAGTGTTGAATGTATTTATTCCAAGCATTTTGCGTTAAATATTTATCACGTTGTATGGGGAGGGGGGGGGGGTGTTAGTTTTAGGGGAATATTTATTGACTATAGTATCTGCACACCAAAATCTGGGCGGATTAGATCCAAAAAAATGAAGAAAAAAAAAGTTAATTAGATCTATTATTTAAAATGGGAACGAGATGTTTTTAATAATGTCATCAGTGAAAGGTAATACGATGATTTGTGCCTTGCTGTTTTTAATGTCACTGCTGGGGCCTAGTGCAGAAATAATCATATGTTAAAGTTGTTGTACAACGTACCGTTTCCTCTCCCGTGTCCTGTTCATGTCCGGGAACACGTTCGGGTTCAGGTAGCTGCAGATATATATATATATATATATATATATATATATATATATCTAACCTATACATACTGTATTACTTTGCTTTAACATCGGGCCGGATTCATGTTTGTAAGTAAAGCAAAAATGCAAGCACCTGGGCAAATCAATGTTGCACTGAAGGTGGGGCAGATGTAACATGTGCAGAGAGAGATTTAGATGTGGGTGGGTTATATTGTTTCTGTGCAGGGTTAATACCGGCTGCTTTATTTTTACACTGCAATTTAGATTTCAGTTTGAACACACCCCACCCAAATCTAACTCTCTCTGCACATGTTACATCTGCCCCACCTGCAGTGCACATGGTTTTTACCCAGTTGCTTGCTTTTTTGCTTTACTTACAGAAATGAATCAGACCCAGCGCTGCTGCTTTATACAATACCCTGCTGCACTCGTTCACATCATGGTTACGGTATGTTTAGTACTGTGGAAAGAAACTGTAACACTCCACAGACACTCAGCAAGGAGCATATGGCGTACATTACTGTAATATACAATGTAAACAAGGCAGATGTGGTAACAATGGGAATCCATGATCGTCAGGTTGCATGCACTTTACAAGAGGCGGACAGGTGGTCAGCACGCCGTGGACGCACCACTTGTAAAACGCCTATTAAAAAAAAAGCTAATTGTGACAACAATTTACAATTCTACATTTAATGTATTAAAAGAATGTGTAAGATACTTCGCTGTCTGGATTTGGGTTTCATCTCCAGATGACAATAAATCAATTTTCTTCTCCCCCCCTTATGTGACTCTAACCAACAAAGGAGGTAATTCTGAGTTGATCGCAGCAGCAAGTTTGTTAGCAATTGGGCAAAACCATGTGCACTGCAGGTGGGGCAGATGTAACATGTGCAGAGAGAGTTAGATTTGGGTGGGTTATATTGTTTCTGTGCAGGGTAAATACTGGCTGCTTTATTTTTACACTGCAATTTACATTTCAGTTTGAACACACCCCACCCAAATCTAATTCTCTCTGCACATGTTACATCTGCCCCACCTGCAGTGCACATGGGCCCTCATTCCGAGTTGTTCGCTCTGTAATTTTCTTCGCATCGCAGCGATTTTCCGCTAATTGCGCATGCGCAATGTTCGCACTGCGACTGCGCCAAGTAAATTTGCTAAGAAGTTTGGTATTTTACTCACGGCATTACAAGGTTTTTTTCTTCGTTCTGGTGATCATAGTGTGATTGACAGGAAGTGGGTGTTTCTGGGCGGAAACTGGACGTTTTATGGGAGTGTGTGAAAAAACGCTACCGTTTCTGGGAAAAACGCGGGAGTGGCTGAAGAAACGGGGGAGTGTCTGGGCGAACGCTGGGTGTGTTTGTGACGTCAAACCAGGAACGACAAGCACTGAACTGATCGCACTGGAAGAGTAAGTCTCGAGCTACTCAGAAACTGCACAGAAAAATATTTTCGCAATATTGCAAATACTTCGTTCGCAATTCTGCTAAGCTAAGATACACTCCCAGAGGCAGCGGCTTAGCGTGTGTACTGCTGCGAAAAGCGGCTTGCGAGCGAACAACTCGGAATGAGGGCCATGGTTTTGCCCAACTGCTAACAAATCTGCTGCTACGATCAACTCAGAATTACCCCCAAAATCTCACAGCGAAACCAATTGGACTCTGATCTGTGTAAGTAAAGGCCCTTTCTAACGAAGGGGCAGATGGATCAATGCGTGGAGATAAAGTAGAGAAATAAAGTCAGCTCCTAACTGCCATGTTACAGGTTGTGTTTGAAAAATGAGTTAGCAGCTGACTGACTTTATCTCTCTCCTATTTTTGATACATACACAGCAAAGAGACAACGCTGAATACTCCCATCCTCCTTCCCTGGGGTAGTAATCATGTGCTCAATTATCAAAGGAAACTTTTCCTGTCTTAAATGTTGTTATATCTCGTTATATTTTGTTGGAGCAATATGAATATTTCTCGTAACATTTATTTTGCTAAGTTACGCAATACCTGGGCCGTGCGCTGTGCGCTGTAACATTGTAACTGGAGAAAAGGAAAAGAGTATAAACACTCGTCTTGTTTCCAGAGACATGCACACGTCAGGAAACGGGACAGCATAATACGGGCGTGGGTCCGTAGATCTACAGTAAAAGGATACACAGTCAAAAAGTCCAGCCCACATGGCCGACAGGGGTCTAAATGTCGACAGAGTCTAATGTTGAGTGTTGACAGGGGCAAACGGTCGACAGGGTCAAAACCGTGACTTGTAAATGGTCAACACAGAAAAGGTCGACACACGCTTTTTTTTTTAGATGTTAGTTTGTATGTTTCAACCCATATGACCACAATTAGCGCACTGTATCCCCTCGCGAGGCTCGCTTCAGCCAAGGTGCCTCCCTCTGCTACCGCTGCGCTCGCTGCAGGTTACTATTCCCAATCGTAGTCCACGGGTATAGTTACAATAGAACAGTCTGCCGGGCAACTACAGGCAAAACCAGTGGGCGGGATAATTACAGGAAACAATGAAAAACAGAAAAACAACTTGTGTCAACATTTTGCGTGTCTACCAGTGGTCGGGATGCCGACGGTCATGTGGCTGACGCCGGAATCCCAACACTACTCGGAGACTGGCACCGAAACACCGACAGCCGACATCCTACAGGTAAGTATCGGGGCATGGGTTAGGCCAGGGGGAGAGGGGGCGGAGAGGATTGGGGTGGTTACTTAGCCATAGCCGATCCCCCCTCCCCCTTCTCTCACCCGAGGGTTAGCCATAGTCAGTGTCTGGAACCCACATAACATAGAGCTTCCTGTACCTACCCATAAACTTCTCATATCCATGAAACACCCTGAATATGAAATCGCACCCAGCTCAAGCCTTGTAAATTACCGCACTTTACCTTATAAATATGGGGCTAATTCAGACCTGAACTGCAGCGCTGGCGCATGCCAGAGATGTGCGATCGGCATCTCTGCCCAGCGATCGCTTCTGCCTGATTGACAGGCAGAGGTGTTCGCTGGGTGGCAGGGGGTGGGCCAGCGACGTTGGGCCGCCGTTTTGGGGGCGCGGCCTGGGCAACGCAGGCGTGACCGGACCATGTGGGGTGCGGGCCGCGGCAGCTGCGTGACGTCACACACAGCCGCTGCGACCCGGAGAGCGACTGGTAGCTCCCTGCCAGCACACAGGAGCAGCGCAGGTAGGGAGCTAACTCGTCAAGTACAAAAGTATCGCCTCAGGTTAGAGTGCGGGTCAGATAAAGTACAGATAACAGACAGCGCAGGTCGGATACAGTGTGGGTCGGACAGAGTGCGGATCAGATACAGTGTGAGTTGGATACAGTGCAGGTCGGATACAGTGCAGGTCGGATACAGTGCAGGTCGGAAAGAGTGCGGATCAGATACAGTGTGAGTCGGATACAGTGCAGGTCGGATACAGCGCAGGTCGGATACAGCGCAGGTCGGATACAGTGCAGGTCGGATACAGTGCAGGTCGGATACAGTGCAGGTCGGATACAGTGCAGGTCGGATACAGTGCAGGTCGGATACAGTGCAGGTCGGATACAGCGCAGGTCGGATACAGCGCAGGTCGGATACAGTGCAGGTCGGATACAGTGCAGGTCGGATACAGTGCAGGTCGGATACAGTGCAGGTCGGATACAGTGTGAGTTGGATACAGTGCAGGTCGGATACAGTGCAGGTCGGATACAGTGTGAGTTGGATACAGTGCAGGTCGGATACAGTGCAGGTCGGATACAGTGCAGGTTGCATTGCAGGTCAATTACAGTTTGTGTCGGCTACAGTGCGGCATACTTGTCTACTTTTGAAAAAGCGTGTCAGGGAGATGTGACAGTAACACCTATCAGCGCGGACATGTACTGATACATCGGAGAGGCGTGTCATGAAAATAACTTACATCCAAATGTAAATGATCCCCAAAGTTAGTAAGATCTACTTGTTGAAGAAAAGACTCTTATATTTTCAGGATTTGTTTGTGTATTGTGCTTTACAAGAGGCTCCATATACTGTAAGTGGCCACGAGAGACCTTTACAATGCATGTAGCCATAGGGATCATTGTGCCTAATAACCAATACAGGGAAATGGCGCTGATGATCCCATTTAAATGTATGTATCTGATTTCTTTTTTTCAGGGAGATTGAGGGACTATTCAGGGAGTCAGGGAGATCGCTACTATTTCAGGGAGTCTCCTGCAGAATGAGGGAGGGTAGGTAACTATGCAGTGCGGGTCAGTGGGCCAGATTCATGTTTGTAAGTAAAGCAAAAATGCAAGCAACTGGGCAAAACCATGTGCACTGCAGGTGGGGCAGATGTAACATGTGCAGAGAGAGTTAGATTTGGGTGGGTTATATTGTTTTGGTGCAGGGTAAATACTGGCTACTTTATTTTTACACTGCAATTTAGATTTCAGTTTGAACACACCCCACCCAAATCTAACTCTGCACATTTTACATATGCGTGGGTGGGTTCCGATATAAAAGATAGATAGTGTCTAGTTAGACAGTCAATAGATAGACACTATATGTTAGACAGACATTAGGTCGACCCTGTCGACCTAATGTCTGTCTAACATATGGTGTCTATCTATTGACTGTCTAACTAGACACTATCTCTCAACCGGATACCGCGTGGGTGATAGTGGTGTCGGCAGCGGGCGTGGGGGTGGGAGGGTTGACGGTGGTGTAAGGGTGGTATCTTTAATGCTGTGCCCATTGAACTCTGTGGGCAGGTGCTATTTGGCAGATGGGGGCTCCAATAGTGGGGAGTCCTGTGTCAGGCTGCGGTAATACTTTCAAAGCAACTATGCCGGCAGTGGTAGAGTACAAGGGTAGGTATATGCGGAGAGAGCAGAAGTAATGCAGACACCACCCTTACATTTACCCCCATCCTCCTACCAAGTCCATGATTTGAAAAATAAACAGCAGCTCGTACCGGGACACTCCAAAAATACAAACACATTTTATGGACAAAAAACACATTTATGGGATTATTTAAATAAATAATCTCCATATAAATTTGCTTTCGTATTAGAGAGAGCAACCTTACATTATTTCCCTGCCAATGGGGAATTGAGTTTGGACCACGTATTGCAGGGTCGTACATTGGCTCCATCTGACACTCCATGTTTCTTACATTTAAGATAGATTAATAGCTCTGGAGCTTTTTAGGTCTCTCTGTGGAATTTTTATACTAACAGAATGTAAAAATAATGTCTCAGTGGTGCAGACTTTGATTAATCACAATATAATAGGTGCACCATATAAACCCCCCTCACTCCTACTGGTGACACAAATCCAAGCTGACATTTAAACTAACACAAATCAGACATTGGCGCAGAGGGTCAGCTATGTCCCCCAGAGGTATAACATGTTCCAAATAAGAGAAACAAAGATTTTTTTTTTTTTTTTGGGGGGGGTTTATAAACTGTTTTCTTAAAAGAATTTTAAAGAGTGTAGATACATTGTATAAAGTAAGAACGCGCACACAATGGGCCTAATTCAGACTTGATCATAGCTGCACGGCTACGATCAGTTACTCAGACATGCGGGGGGACGCCCAACACGCCCCGCATGTCAGCCCCCCCCCGCACAAGTACAAAAGCATCGCACAGCGGCGATGCTTTTGTACTTGACGAGTAGCTCCCTACCAGCACAGCTCCTGCGCTCCAGCAGGGAGCTACCCGTCGCAGCGGCTGCGTGTGATGTCACGCAGCCGCCGCAGCCTGCCCCTCGCACAGTCTGGGCACGCCTGCGTTGCCCCGGAGCACGCCCCTAAAACAGCGGGCAAACGCCGCCGGCCCACCTCCTCACGCCCAGCAACCGCCTCTGCCTGTCAATCAGGCAGAGACGATAGCAGGGCTGAAATGGCCATCGGCTGTCTGGCATTCGCCAGCGCACTGCGGCACCGGTGCATGCGCAATTCAGACCTGATCGGCTGCTGTGTGAAAACGCACAGCAGCGTTCAGGTCTGAATTAGGCCCAATGTTCCAGTGTATCGGTTATACTGTATATCTACAGTAACTAGTGTATTACAGAGTACATTGAATATCATCACCTATGTAAAGAGGGATAAGTGAAGTGTATTAATAAATAATATCAAACACAGGGGTCTATGTACTAAACCTTGAAGAGAGATAAAGTGGAAGGAGATAAAGGGGTTATTTAGAGTTGGTCGCAGATTTTGCTATCGTAGCAAATTCTGCAACCACTGAAAGCACATGCTCAAGGCCGCCCAGCGGGTGTGGTGCCGGCCCGCGATGTAATTGCAATTCAATTATGATCGCATTGCGGAAACCTCAAATAGCGGTTGCCCCCTGCCTATGGCTGCGTAGGCAGGGGTCCTGCTGTCATGTTTCAATCTGCAGGAAATGCAGGCGCCGCCATCGGCCGGCCCCCAAAAATGCACATGACATGCCTGCATTTCCTGCTCCCCCCCCCAATGCCGCTTTGCCGCCCCAGACGCCCGTCGTTTGTCACTATGCCGTCGCATCCTTCCTTGATACAATCACATAGTGAAGGGTCGCGCACTACAAGGCCCAAAGTACCAGCCAATCGTCTGCCAACTGCCATGTTCCAGGTTGTGTTTAAACAACGACAAGAGCTTGCTGGCCGCTACTTTATCTCTCTCCAATTTTTTTTCTCTTTAACTCAAGGTTTAGTAAATAGACCCCATAGTTTAGGAAAAGAAGGGGAAGGGAAGGGAGAGGCTGGACCAGACACAACGCAATATTTTTCAGTTTTTTTCTTTTAAAAAGCAAAATAGATATTTAGGAAACTGTATAAAAGTTTCCAGCAACTATAGAATAAAGTTCAATCATAACCTAACCTGTAATTCTTATTTTCCATTGGTTCAAAGCCAAGTATGTTTGTGAAATTAGCGCACACTCACGAGTATAGGCGCAGCATCACTTATCTTCTCCTCACTAATCTACTGTGGACCGCTACAGCAGAAACTCAATGATAAAGGGTCGAGGATTCGCAATATAAGTCAGATATACTGTAGCTGCCTGCGGTGACCGTGGGGTATAGCAGCTTTTCTCCTTGGTGATCATGGGGAGCATCCAAAACAGGACCTCGCCCCGGAGAGACAGTTCCTGGAAGAGATTTAAGATCAGATTGGGGTCATTTATGGGGTAGAACAAATCTGGAGCCAAAGTCAAGCACATATATACAGTAGGCGCAGGGTCTCAGTCTGCTTCTTCATGCTCTGAGCAAATAACTTTCTCCGTATTTATTGGGTTAAGGGCCTAATTCAGACCTGATCGCAGCAGCAAAATATTTCTTTAATGCATACTACCTCCCGACTGTTTTTGGCGGGACAGTCCCGTTTTTCACGGTCTGTCCCGCTGTCCCACCCGCAGGTCGCAGTGTCCCGTGGGTGGGGGGGGGGTGGCAGTTGGGAGATCCCCCCCTGTCACTCGCTGCTCTGAGGAGAGCAGCGGTGAATAGATGCTGTGCGCATGCGCACAGCATCTATTCACGGCAGAGAGGGACAGGGGGCATGGCCAGCAGCTCTCACAGCGCTGTCCATGCCCCCATAATGATGAAAACGGGGGCGTAGCTTGTGATCGCGACACTTGCCGCGAGGCCACACCCCCTTTTCATTAGGGCACATCCTCTAAAATCGGGCGCGCACCTTTGGCGCACATTGGTGTCCCTCCTCCGCTGTTATCAATGTTGGGAGGTATGTTAATGTTAATGGACAAAACCATGTGCACTGCAGGTGGGGCAATTGTAACATGTGCAGAGAGAGTTAGATTTGGGTGGGTTATAGTGTTTCTGTGCAGGGTAAATACTGGCTGCTTTATTTTTACACACTGCAATTTAGATTTCAGTTTGAACACACCCCACACAAATCTAACTCTCTCTGCACATGTTACATCTGCCCCACCTGCAGTGCACATGGGTGGTCATTCCGAGTTGTTCGCTCGCTAGCTGCTATCAGCAGCATTGTACACGCTAGGCCGCCGCCCTCTGGGAGTGTATCTTAGCAGAATAGCGAACGAAAGATTAGCAAAACTACTACTAAATAATTCTTTGCAGTTTCTGAGTAGCTCCAGACCTACTCCTAGATTGCAATCAGCTCAGTCCGTTTGTTCCTGCTTTTACGTCACAAACACGCCCTGCGTACGGCCAGCCACTCCCCCGTTTCTCCAGCCACTCCTGCGTTTTCAGCTGGCACGCCTGTGTTTTTTAGCACACTCCCGGAAAACGCTCAGTTTCCGCCCAGAAACACCCACTTCCTGTCAATCACACTACGATCACTCGAGCGTTGAAAAAACGTCGCTCGAGCTTGTGTAAATCTACAAAGTTTTGTGTTAAATAACTAAGCGCATGCGCGCTGCGTACCATGCACATGCACATTTTCTACCTAATCGCTCCATTGCGAAAAACGGCAACGAGCGAACAACTCGGAATGACCACCATGGTTTTGACCATTAGAGAAAATTTTTGCTGCTGCGATCAGGTCTGAATTAGGCCCTGAATCAAGACAGAAAAGGAAAAACATAACTGCAAAGTGCCTACATTAAATAGCTGCTGTCTCGACCCCTTTATGATTTTAGAGCATCTGGCATCAGAAAGACCCGGCACGCAATTCCTATACGAATCAATATCAACATATTATAAGTCTGTGCATTACAAAGCGGAGGAAAAATAAGATTTTACTTACCGGTAAATCTATTTCTCGTAGTCCGTAGAGGATGCTGGGACTAAGGACCATGGGGAATAGACGGGCTCCGCAGGAGATAGGGCACTTTAAGAAAGCTTTGGATTCTGGGTGTGCACTGGCTCCTCCCTCTATGCCCCTCCTCCAGACCTCAGTTAGGGAAACTGTGCCCAGAGAAGATGGACAGTACGAGGAAGGATTTTTGTAAATCTAAGGGCGAGATCCATACCAGCCACACCAATCACACCGTATAACTTGTAATAAACTACCCAGTTAACAGTATGAACAACAACATAGCCTCGGTTCAACCGATAAACTACAACATAACCCTTATGTAAGCAATAACTATATACAAGTATTGCAGAAGAAGTCCGCACTTGGGATGGGCGCCCAGCATCCTCTACGGACTACGAGAAATAGATTTACCGGTAAGTAAAATCTTATTTTCTCTAACGTCCTTGAGGATGCTGGGACTCCGTAAGAACCATGGGGATTATACCAAAGCTCCCAAACGGGCGGGAGAGTGCGGATGACTCTGCAGCACCGAATTAAGCAAACTCAAGGTCCTCCTCAGCCAGGGTATCAAACTTACAGAACTTTGCAAAGGTATTTGACCCCGACCAAGTAGCAGCTCGGCACAGCTGTAGTGCCGAGACCCCTCGGGCAGCCGCCCAAGAAGAGCCCACCTTCCTAGTGGAATGGGCCTAAACCGATTTAGGTAACGGCAATCCTGCCGTTGAATGCTCCAGCTGAATCGTGTTACAGATCCAGCGAGCAATAGTCTGCTTTGAAGCAGGGCTGCCAACCTTGTTGGCTGTATACAGGACAACAGTGCTTCTGTTTTGCAGATCCTAACCGTTCTGGCCACGTAAATTTTCAAAGCCCTGACCACATCAAGGGACTCGGAATCCTCCAAGTCACGCGTAGCCACAGGCACGACAATAGGTTGGTTCATATGAAAGGATGAGACCACCTTTGGCAGGAATTGAGGACGGGTCCGCAATTTCGCTCTATCCATATGGACAATCAGATAGGGCTTTTAGTGATAAAAGCCTCCAATTCCGAAACTCGCCTAGCCGAAGCCAAGGCTAACAACATGACCACCTTCCAGGTGAAATATTTCAACACCACTGACTTAAGTGGTTCAAACAAATGAGACTTAAGGAACCGTAACACCACGTTAAGGTCCCAAGGCGCCACCGGCGGTACAAAAGGAGGCTAAAAATGCCGTACTCCCTACACAAACGTTTGTACTTCAGGTAGAGAGGCCAAATCTTTTTGGAAGAAAATGGATAAGGCCGAAATTTGAACCTTTATCGATCCTAATTTTAGGCCCAATTTCACTCCAGTTTGAAGGAAGTGAAGCAGACGGCCCAAAAGGAATTCCTCCGTAGGAGCATTCCTGGCCTCACATCAGGAAACATATTTTCGCCATATTCGGTGGTAATGTTTCAATGTCACTTCCTTCCTAGCCTTAATTAGGGTAGGAATGACCTCCTCCGGAATACCCATTACCGCTAGGATCCTGCGTTGAACCGCCATGCCGTCAAACGCAGCCGCGGTAAGTTTTGGAACAGACAGGGCCCCTGCTGCAGCAGGTCCTGTCTTAGAGGAAGAGGCCACGGAATCTCTGTGAGCATTTCCTGCAGATCTGGATACCAGGTCCTCCGTGCCCAATCTGGAACAATGAGAATTGGTCTCACTCCTCTTTTTCTTATTATACTCAACATCATGGGTATGAGAGGAAGAGGAGTAAACACAGAGACCGACCGGAACACCCACGGTGTCACTAGGGCGTCCACAGCATACTGCCTGAGGGTCTCCTGACCTGGCGCAATAACTCTGCGGCTTTGTGTTGAGGCGGGACGCCATCATGTCTATCAGTGGCAGTCTCCACCGAATTGCAATCTGTGCTAAGACTTCCTGATGAAGTCCCCACTCTCCAGGACGTAGGTCGTGTCCGCTGAGGAAGTCTGCTTCCCAGTCGTCCACTCCCGGAATGAACACTGCTGACAGTGCGCTTACATGATTCTCCGCCCAGCGAAGAATTCTGGTGGCTTCCGCCATCACCACTCTGCTCCTTGTGCCGCCTTGGCGGTTTACATGAGCTACTGCGGTGACGTCTGACTGGATCAGAACCGTTTGGTCGCGAAGTAGAGTCTCCGCCTGACGTAGGGCGTTGTATATGGCCCTTAGTTCCAAGAAGTGAAGACAAGTCTCTTGACTTGACCAAAGACCTTGGACATTTTATTTTTCCCTGTGTGACTGCTCCCCAACCTCGGAGGCTCGCGTCAGCGGTCACCAGGATCCACTCCTGAATGCCGAACCTGCGGCCCTATAGAAGGTGAGCACCCTGCAGCCACCACAGGAGAGATACCCTGGCCTGGGGGAGAGGGTGATCAACTGATGAATCTGTAGATGTGACCCGGACCACTTGTCCAGTAGGTCCCATTTGAAAGACCTCGCATGGAACCTGCCGAAGGGAATGATTTTCCCCGGACTCGGGTGCAGTGATGCCAACACCTGTCTTGGTTTCAATAAGTTCCTGACCAGAGTCATGAGTTCCTGGGACATCTCTATCTGAAGGTAAACCCCTTTCTGGTCCATATCCAGAATCATACCCAAGAAGGGCAGACTAGTCATAGGAACCAACTGTGACTTTGGGATATTGAGAAACTAGCCGTGTTGCTGTGACACCTTCAGCGAAAGTGACACGCTGTTCAACAACTGCTCTTTTGATCTCGCCTTATAGGAGATCGTCCAAGTATGGGATAACTGTGACTCCTTGCTTGCGTAGGAGCACCATCATTTCCACCAAGTACCCTGAAATTGGTAATGACAATACTGTACCGCAATTCTCAGGTACGCCTGATGGGGTGGATAAATGGGAACATGAAGGTATGCAGCCTTTATGTCTAGATACACCATCAAATCCCCCCTTTCCAGGCTGGCCATGATCGCTCTGAGCGATTCCACTTTAAATTTGAACCTTTTCCAGTATAGGTTCAGAGGTTTTAATTTTAAATAGGTCTGACCGAACCGTACGTATTCGGGACTACAGCCAAGGTTGAGTAATAGCCCCTTCCTTGTTGCAGGAGGAGAACCTTGAGCACCACCTGTTGGAGATACAATGTGTGAATTGTATTTAATATAACTCCCCTTCTGGGGGAGAAGCCGGTCCGATAAGGAAAACCGGCGAGGAGGCACCTTTCGAATTCCTTTGTAACCCTGAGAACAATTTTTATTGCTCCGGGATCCACCTGTGAGTGAACTCAGATGTGGCTGAAGAGTCAAAGACGTGCTCCCCCTGGGACGGACTCCCTTAGCGGAGCTCCAGCATCCTGCGGTGGATGTAGTAGAGGCCGGGGGGGACTTCTGTTCCTGGGAACTAGCTGTGCCCCGTGCCCTACCTCTGGTAAGAAAGGACGCTCCTCATACTTTCTTGTTATTCTGCGACTGAAAGGACTGCATTTGATAATGTTGTGCTTTCTTAGTCTGTGAGGGAATATAAGGCAAAAGATCAGAATTACCAGCTATAGCTGTGGAGACTAGGTCCGAGAGCCCTTCTCCACACAATTCCTCAGCCTTGTGATGTAAACCCTCCATATGCCTCTTTTAGTCGGCATCACCTGTCCATTGCATGTTCCACAGGACAAGTCTAGCAGAAATCGACATAGCGTTGACTCTAGAACCCAGTAGACTAACGTCTCTTTGGGCATGTCATATATATATAAGACAACATCTTTTACATATAAATATATATATATATATATATATAATATATATATATATAATATACTAGGGACAATAACATGGCATCCTTATCTAGGGTTTCAACCTCCGCTGATAAGGTTTCTGACTACGCTGCTACAGCGCTATAAACCCATGCCGACACAATCGCCGGTCTGAGTAGTATACCAGAATGTGTGTAAATGGACTTCAAAGTACTTGTACTGCATGCTATCTGCAGGATCCCTGAGGATAGCTGTTAAGTCAGGGCTACCTTTTGGGCAAACGTGACACCCTAGGGGAAGATTCCCATCGTATCCTGGCCCTAGTAGGTAAAGGATACTCCCTGAGAATTCTTTGTGGGAAACTGCAGTCTCTTGTCTGGAGATTCCCGCTCTTTTTCCTCATGAGAGGAGGGAAATTTACCTCCGCTTTCTTCCCCTTAAACATGTGTACCCTTGTGTCAGGGACAGATGAGTCATCAGTGATATGCAAAACATCTTTTATTACAATAATCATATATTGAATACTTTTCTGCCAGTCTTGGCTGTACTTTGCCTTATCGTAGTCGACACTGGAGTCAGACTCCGTGTCGATAACAGTGTCTATTATTTCGGATAGTGAGCGTTGTGAGACTCTGAAGGTCTCTGTGACATAGGGGCCGACATGGGTAGATTCCCTGTCTGTTCTCTAATCTTTTGTAATAAGTTCATCTTAGCACTTAATTTCACATATCCAATCAGGTGTCGGCGTTGTCGACGGAGACACCACGCACCCACACAGATTTGCTCCATCTCTTCCTTAGGAGAGCCTTTTACCGCAGACATGTCGACACACACGTACCGACACACTCCACACACACAGGGAATCTCTTATCTGAAGACAGGTTCCCCCCTAGGTCCTTTGGAGCAGAGCCGGCCATAGGCATAGGTAAACTAGGCAATTGCCTAGGGCATTTGATATGCCTAGGGGCATCAGCAGCTTCTGCTGATTAAAATGATATGCGGCATGCCTATATTCTGTGTGTAGCATTTCATATGCAGATACAGCCACAGTCTCACACAGTGTATAGGCATGCTGCATATCATTTTAATCAGCAGAAGCTGCTTGTGCATCCTAGCCACATAGCAATGCAAATAAGATGCATTTTCATTAAAAAAAAAAGGTGCCCGAAGTTAGTATTGAGGCAAGATTTATGAGGACACATCTGTATCCCAGCAGAGGCAGAGGTCACAGTGTTAGTGGAAGTGTGAGTGCTGTGTGCATGTGAGAGGGTTGGTTGTGCAGTAGTGTTCAGAATATGTGTAAGGAGCATTATGTGTGTCATGTAAAAATGCATTAATAATGTGCAACATATGTGTAAGGGGCACTATGTGTGTCATTATGTGTATAAGGGCATTAATAATGTGCGGCATATGTGTAACAGGGTACTACTGTATGTGTGTCATTATGTGTATAGGAGCATTAATAATGTGCAGCAAATGTGTAGGTGGCACTATGTGTGTCATTATGTGTATAAGGGCATTAATGATGTGCGGCATATGTGTAAGGGACATTATGTGTAAAACGGCATTAATAAAGATAGTCATAATGTGTAAGGCGCATTAATAAGGTGTCTCATATGTGTAAGGAGCATTACTGTGTGGAATTATGTGTATAAGGTTCTCTACTATGTGGCGTTGCGTATAGAAAGGGCACTACTGTGTCGTCTAATGTGAATAAAGAGCAATAGGGTGTGGTGTAATGTGAATAAGGAGGAATTCAGTGTGATGTAGTGTGAATAAGGGGCTTTACTGTGAGGAGTAATGTTTATAAGGTAAAGTGAAACTACTGTGGGATGTAATATGAATTATCGACACTATCGCATGATCAAATGTGAATAAAGTTGCAGTACTGTGTGGTGTAATTGGAATTGGGGTTACTATTTTGTGGCCATGCCCCTTGCCAGCAAAAACACACCCATTTTTGGGCTGTGCGCCAAATGTGCGAGCTGTTCCTATTTAAAGTATAGGGGGTACAAACACCAAAATAAGGACTGCTATAGGTGAGGGGTGATGGTGCTGGGAAAGAGGTGCAAGGTCAGAGGCGGAAACAGCGGTGGTGCTAGGGGGCACCACCAAAATCTTGCCTAGGGCATCATATTGGTTAGGGCCGGCTCTGCTTTGGAGAGCCAGAGAGAGAGAATGCCAGCACACACCCCAGCGCTATATGACCCAGGAAAAAACACAGAATGTTTACCCAGTAGCGCTGCTGTAATGTATAATCGCCAAATATGTGCCCCCCCCCCCCTCTACTTTAAAACCCTCTTCACCGTGTGTCAAGCAGGGGAGAGTCCGGGGAGCTTCCTCTCAGCGGTGCTGTGGAGAGAAAATGGCGCTGGTGAGTGCTGAGGGAGAAGCCCCGCCCCCTCGGCGGCGGGCTTCTGTCCCGCTCAAACTTACTAAAATATGGCGGGGGCTCTTTTATATACATGTACAGTGCCCACCTGTACATGTATATATACTTTTTGCCATAAGAGAGGTGTTATATTGCTGCCCAGGGCGCCCCCCCCTGCACCCTTACAGTGACCGGAGTATGTGAGGTGTATGGGAGCAATGACGCACAGCCAGGGCCGGTTCAAGGGCGCAGAGCGCCCCGGGCAGGAAAGGGGCGTGGCCTAATACAGGGGGCGTGGTGAGTCACGCCCCCTGTACATTGAAAGCGCCGCTTGAATGCTGAGCGGTGCGCGATGACGTCATCGCGCACCGCACAGCAAAAGGTCCTCTCCACGAAGAGAAACTAGACGCTATGCATCTAGTTCCCTTCGTGGAGAGGACCTTTGCTGTGCGGTGCGCGATGACGTCATCGCGCACCGCTCAGCAGTTACTCTCCACGAAGGGAAACTAGACGCATAGCGTCTAGTTCCCTTCACAGGAGGCGCCGAGGACGGGGACGGCAGCGGGCAGCGGAGGCGGACGGGGGACACAGCGGGCAGCAGTGGCGGATCTTGCCACGGTGCGGCGCCCTCCGGATGGCGCCAGCGCCCTCCGGAAGGCGGCGCCCCGGGCAAAAGTCCTGCTTGCCCGTGGCAAGAACCGCCACTGCGCACAGCTGCAGTGCTGTGCGTTACCTCAGTGAAGCTCTGAAGGCTTCTGCCGCCTGAGACGTCTTCTGACTTTGTTTCTTCTGGCTCTGTGAGGAGAATGGCGGCGCGGCTCTGGGGGTGGACGCCCAGTAAGAACCTGTGTTCACCCCCTCTGGAGCTAATGGTGTCCAGTAGCCGAGGAAGCAGAGCCTATCTTAGACAAGAAGGTCTGCTCCTCTCTCCTCAGTCCCTCGATGCAGGGAGCCTGTTGCCAGCAGTGCTCCCTGTAAAAATGTAGAAAAAATCCAAACAAAAATGCTTTCTAGGCAGAGAACTCAGGAGAGCTCCCTGCAGTGCACCCATCTCGCTCTGGGCACAGTGTAAAACTGAGGTCTGGAGGAGGGGCATAGAGGGAGGAGCCAGTGCACACCCAGAATCCAAAGCTATCTTAAAGTGCCCTATCTCCTGCGGAGCCCGTCTATTCCCCATGGTCCTTACGGAGTCCCAGCATCCTCAAGGACGTTAGAGAAATGTGTTGTTTTCCTAGAGCCTGTTTAAATACTTAGCGGGAAATGTAACAGCCTGCGAGATTCGGGCAGTGGCGTGCAGAGGTGTAGCTAAGTGCCATGGTGCCCGGAGCAAGGGTATATTTCAGCACCCCCTCCCCTGTACTGAATTGGGTGCATGTTACACTTGAAAATAAAAAATATTTAAAAATCCTAAATTGCTGACAGAGCCGGTTTTTGACTTTGTGAAGCTCAGGGTGAAAGTTTCCTTTGGGTGCTCCCATGGGTAAAATAGGAACAGTGCGCGCCAAAGGCGTGCAATAAACATATAGGGGCGTAGCCTCATGGGGAAGGGGTGTGGCCACAGAATAGTACCAATTCAGATTACGCCACACAGTATTACACCATATGGTAGTGCCCCTTATACACATTACACCACACAGTAGAGCCCTTTATATACTTTACACACAACAGTATAGTCGCTTATACACGTTACATCACAGTAGAGCCGCTTATACATGTTGCTCTGCAGCTTCTAATGCAGAGAGAGGTGCTGCAGCATCAATGTAGAGAGAGGTGCTGCTGCAACAGCTGGGACAAAGAGATGTGCTGCAGCAGCTGAGGCAGAAAGAGGTGCTGCAGCAGCCAGGGCAGGTAGACGTGTTGCAGCAGCTGGGGCAGAAAGAGGTGCTGCAGCAGCCAGGGCAGAGAGACGTGTTGCAGCAGCTGGGGCAGAAAGAGGTGCTGCAGTGCTGCAGCAGCGAGGGCAGAGAGTGTTGTAGCAGCAGGACAAAAGCAGTAGCCCTACTGCAAAGTTACAAGCAGAGAGCAAGGCGGCATGTGCCGGCTGTCAGTGTCTCCTGCTGTCGCCTCTGGCCTGCCCTTTTCCCTACCTAGTCTCTGAGTTCCAGTAAGTGTGCGCCCCTCTGCTTCTCCTCCTCTTGCTCTGCGGCTGACTATACAGCGGCCTGCAGTATATCGGGTGGAGGGACTTGGGGCAAGTGGCGGCGCGCCCTCTAACTTTTCCAGCGCCCGGAGCTCGTGCTCCACCGGAGCCACCCTCGCTACACGCCTGGTGGTATGATAGCAGCGAATCCAGGCTCACCGGGGATCCGCTACCAGACCGCATAGGGCAGGACAATGTTTAGAGGCACTGGGCCCTCTGTACTTGCACCTACACTCGGCATCACTGACTGATTGTGATACTGGAGAGCCGGGGAAGAGAATCAGGTGCCATACATGGACTGGCAGTGGAAACCCGGTGGGCCAGTTCTGTGCCTTTTGAATTGCTGCCACTTCAAAAAGTTGGTCAAAGTCGGCAGAATTGTGCAAATTTATTATAAACTGCGGCCAGCCCCCGAAATGAGCAATCCTTATATCGCCGCAATAATGATTCTTTTTTCAGGGGAATGTATCGATCTAGATTGTCAGTACAACGGGACTGCTAAGAGCCCGCCCCAGTGATCAGGAAAGAGTAATTGCATACGCTACTGTACTTCCAGGTTACGGACTCGGCTGTGCTACTGCGCAAACGCAGCTATCCGACCACGCATGCGCAATTCTTAGAAGATACACCGCCCATTGGGATCTTCTCCAGCCCACCAGAGAGGGATTGTTATGGGCCCTACACACTTGTAGATTCGAAAGATTTAAAAGATGAAAGATATGATAGATGAAAGATTTCCCATGAACGATTATGTGCATACACACTGAACAATGTCTGATGAAAGATTTGAAAGATCCAGCTTCATTTAAATACTGGGCATGGTTTTAGGAAGGTGGGCAGGTCTTCTTTGTACAATAAATAACAGCATCCATTTAAAATCACTGCATATCTGCTCTGTAGTTTGTTTGGTGCAGTGTATACCTACCTGGTAAACCTTTTAGCACTCCCCATAAATAAAGACTCCACACAATTTTTAGTAATAATTTGTAATTATAAATTTTTTAAAAATAATAAATTAGAAACATTCTGGGCTGGATTCATCGATTTTTGAGCCAATGAGTGCCATGACAGCAGGGATTACACCAATAGAGGCATCATGCATTAACACCAATAGAGGCATCAGGCATTAACACCAATAGAGGCATCAGGCATTAACACAAATAGAGGCATCAGGCATTCCAACAATTAGCCACATACAGTGCAGCAAAAACAGTGGTGCCAACATAACTTGGGATGAAGAAGAAGTAAAAGAATTTGAGGACAGTATTTCAAAAGTGCACATGAAATAAAAGCATTCCCAACGTTCTATTACAGGGTCAAATGAAGTGTAGAAAACCAACATTATGGTACAATTGACTTCAAGAAAAAACATATTGGATGAGGAAGGACAAATACAAAACTGAAGACAGCAAACAAAAACGCAAATTCAAAAATTAAAAAACATTTTGATTAAAAATTTTGGTCGCCTTGAACAGTGGAGTGTGCACTCAACAGAGTGGTGAACACTTCACCTGAAGAGGTGCCAGGGAAGGGGGATTGTGGCATTTGGTAACCCGGAGCAGGATATGTGGGGTATTGTTGAGGAGGAATTACCGGCGCAGAATACATGGGAGGGTGAGTTGGGGGAGGGGCATAAGATGTACTAGGCACCTGTCTGGTATCTAACACAACGCCACTGTGGTTGGTCAATTCATCATCCTGGCCATGTGATATAATGGCATATACCAGACGCTGGGCGTATTTTTGCTGAGTGGGGTTCATGGCCCGCAACTCACAGGCTAAATGGTCTCCAATAGCTTCAAATGGGTGGTCTTCAGTATGCCGACTGACGGGATCCCGGCGCACAGTATACCGGCGCCGGGATCCCGACAGCCGGCATACCGACACTTATTCTCCCTCATGGGGGTCCACGACCCCCCTGGAGGGAGAATAAAATAGTATGGCGCGTGTAGCGTGCCACCGTGCCCGTAGCGTGGCGAGCGCAGCGAGCCCACAAGGGGCTCATTTTCGCTCGCCACACTGTCGGTAAGCCGGCGGCCGGCCTCCCGGCGCCGGTATGCTGGTCGCCGGGAGCCCGACCGCCGGCATATCGTAGTGAACCCCTTCAAATCTATCCGGTCTGTTTTTTAGGACCTCCTCTGCCTGCCTCAGAAATGTATCTGACCTGCTGGACGAGACAGATCTTCCAGGGATAGCCGGCCGGCGTCTCTTTCTAGCCAGAGGCTGGGGCGTTCCCATCGCCGCCTCACTCTCCTCCAGCTCCGGCATTACAGTGGCTTGGTCTGCCGGCTCATCCACTGCAGGTTCCACGTCCAGCTCCCTCGAAGACAGCTGAGTTATCCAAAAAAATTAAGAAAAATATGTGAAAATAATAAGGCAACAAATGAAACAAGAAACAGTGACATCTGTATTGTGCGGACACTTACCGGATCCACACTCTCCTCTTCCTCAGGCTCGAACATCTCGGGCGTGTTCGGCTCCTCCGTGCTCCGCGCTGTCCTCGAAGGCTCCTCATCCAATACGAACTTCATCAAGTCATAATACCATAATGTTGGCTTCTTGACTTGATCTGACCCCGCTCCTGAACGTTGGGAATCTTTGTATTTCCTGTGCTCCTTAAGAAATACTGTCCTCAGATTCTGGATCTTCCTCTTCACCCACTTGATGTCGGCACCACTATCTTGGACAAGGCTGTACCTGGCCAATTGCTGGTATGCCAGATTTTTCTTTCCTCTGTTGGCGTAATCCCTTGTTCCCACACGCCACAAGCACTCATTGGTCTGGTATAGATTGATGAATCCAGCCCAGAACTCACGGTTTGCATCCATGTCTCTGTGAAAGGTGAGATTTAATTTTAAAATATTAAAATCAGAACTTAACACAGTAATCAGATATAAAAAGTTCAACTAATTATATATATATCGTGGTGAGAGAGCTTGTGTCTCACCACAAATGCCCACATTCTGGTGGAATCAGCTCTCTCCGAGGGAGAAGAAAACAAGTCCTGTACATTCTGCACAGCTGCAGCTGGAGAAACAGATGTCCGTGATTTCATGCTCACCCAGAGACAGCAGGAAGTCAGGAGCACGAAAGGGGTTTAAATATCCCTCTTACCCAAAATACATTGCGCTGGTGCCTGTTAGATGCCAGTGAGCCGGGTTGAGTTTATAGCGCCATAGACTGTGGACATTGGCCGTGCCAGGAGATCATGGTATGTGAAGCTGCAAGCCACTGCAGCAGAGTTACTTTTCAGTATGGGAATTGCTAGGACCTTTTATGTTTGTCTGTATATTTTCTCTATGTACCTCTGTGACCAGGCCCAAGCCTGTGTATGCTGTGCTACAGTGTCCGATGTCATTAAAGACACTGTGGTTATAACCTGAAAATCTGCCTACGAGTCCTTATTTACAATACCCATGTTACAAAATATATATATATATATATATATATGCACAAAATAATATAATAAAAATGTTTGTGTGTGTAATTGTGTGTATATATATATATATATATATATATATTTATTTGTAGAGAAAACAAATGGAGGCTGCAGGCAATGAGTACACAACTTATAACGCTTTTAATATGAGTATATGTATACATACATCTAGTTTGAGTATCACAGCATAGAGGACTATCACTGGCGCCTCCGGACAGCACACACAGAAAGCCGCTAGCCGCCGCTCATCAGATACTCCTGGTCTGAGACCGCACACCGTCGGGTCAGCCAAAAGGAGGTGTCACACCCCCTGACGAAGTCCTTGGGACGAAACATGTTGGCGTGATAGTGGGACACTGGACGTACTACGTCTCTTTGGCTGACCTGACGGTGTACGGTCTCAGACCAGGAGTATCTGACGAGCGGCGGCTAGCAGCTTTTTGTGTGTGCTGTTCGGAGGCGCCAGTGATAGTCCTCTATGCTGTGTTACTCAAACTAGATGTATGTATACACATATACTCGTATTAAAAGAGTTATTAGTTGTATACTCACTCCCTGCGCCCTACATTTGTTTTCTCTAAATGTGCATCATTGATCTTGTGGTACGGCTCTATCGGGAGGACACTGCAGGGAAATCATTCAGTGGATGAAAATCAGAAGCCTGTTTAAAAATTGACAATACAGGATACGTGAATTTGCGTGATTTAGTTTTGACTTGTTATATATATAATACAAAAACGTACCTTAATGAAGCAGATCAGCCCAGTGATGTGTATATAACTGTGATTTGCTCCTGTGTAAATATATATTTATATATGCTTCACTTTTTCCACATTTTGTTATATTACAACCTTATTCAAAAAAGGGAAAAAAAACACCTTTTCCCTCAAAATTCTAAACACAATACCCCATAATGACAATATGTCCATAATTCAACATATTCAATAAAAAATGGATTCGACAGTCCCGCTGTCGAAAAACGGACCAATTGACGATAGTGTGCGTCCTGGATTCTACTTCATGGATGGCACAAAAGTGTTAAAAAAACCCTGAAAAAAATTGCGTGGGGTCCCCCCTCCTAAGCATAACCAGCCTCGGGCTCTTTGAGCTAGTCCTGGTTGTAAAAATACGGGGGGGGAAATGACATGGGATCCCCCGTATTTCAACAACCAGCACCGGGCTCTGCGTCTGGTCCTGGTGCCAAAAATACGGGGGACAAAACACGTAGGGGTCCCCCGTATTTTTAACACCAGCACCGGGCTCCACTAGTCAGAGAGATAATGCCACAGCCGGGGGACACTTTTATATCGGCCCCTGCGGCCCTGGCATCAAATCACTAACTAGTCACCCCTGGCCGGGGTACCCTGGAGGAGTGGGAACCCCTTAAATCAAGGGGACCCCCCCTCCACCCACCCAAGGGCCAGGGGTGAAGCCCGAGGCTGTCCCCCCATCCAAGGGCGGCGGATGGGGGGCTGATAGCCATGTGTCAGAAAAAAGAATATTATTTTTTTGTAGCAGAACTACAAGTCCCAGCAAGCCTCCCCCGCAAGCTGGTACTTGGAGAACCACAAGTACCAGCATGCGGGGGAGGAAAATGGGCCCGCTGGTACCTGTAGTTCTACTACAAAAAAAATACCCAAATAAAAACAGTACACACACACACACACACACACACACACACCGTGACAGTACAATTTTATTACATACATGCACACTTACATTCATACATACTTACCTATGTTGACACGAGGCTCGGTCCCCTTGTCCACGTAGAATCCACGGGTGTGCTTCATCAGGGCCGAAACTAGGATTTTCAGTACCCGGGACAAGGCAGTAATATGGAAACCCCCCCCCCCCCCAAAAAAAAAAAAAATATAAAAATATATATATATATATATATATATATATATATATATTTATATATTTAAATTCTCCCGTATTTAAAAAAATGACAAAAAGAAATAAGTAAATAAATAAATAAACTAAATTAAATTCAAACTACGCCACGCAGTAGTGCAACCTTAGTCTCATTACACTGAGATTGGAGTGCGCCCTGCCGAGAGAGAGATACAATAGAATAGGTTCTATAAAAAAAAAAAAAACACTTTAATATTCTCTATGTAATTATATTGGTAGCATATTATTAGAGTTTAAAGTAGCAAAATATATGATATAGGGTTTGCTATTTTAAACTGTAAGGAATATTAAGCTACCAATATAATTAAATAATTGAGAATATTAAAGTGTTTATTATTGTATAGAACCTATTTTTTATAGAACATTTTTCAAAAGACTCACCATCAGCTGCTGTCACTGTCTAACTCCCATGGCGGTGGCATCCTTCTCCTCACTCCTGGACGGCGGTGCTGCTGTGTACTGCTGCTCCTCTCTCTCTACGTCTGGCCCCGACGTAACGTCATGACATCAGGTCCCAGCTTACACTGCTCTTCCCAAGAGGTGGATCTGTTTGGCAGCCGACAGTGCCTTGTTGCTTCTGTTAGTAGTAGGGCAGTGGGACTCCATCGCCTTCAGCAGAAAAGGAGGAAAGGTAAGGCGGTGAGGAAGAGACAAGTGGAAGAAAAAAGGGGGTAGCTGGAGGAGGTGCAGGGCAAAGAGGAAGGGGGAGGGGGACATATAGACATACACACTGCAGCTGGAGACATACATTCTGGTTACTGGGGGAAGGGGACAGACACACTGTGGCCGGAGGAGGGATATAGAGACATAGTGACTGGTGGTGGTGGGGAGTGACAAACATAGTGATGACTGGGCTGGGGAAAGGGGGACATGGAGACTTACACACTGGTGACTGGGGGGGGGAGACGTAAAAACTGGTGACAGGGAGGAGGGGGGCATGGAGACATACACATTGGTGACTACGGGAGGGGACAGGGGAACATAGAAATGTACCACACTGGTGACTGGGGGAGGGGGAAGGGGGACATGGAGACGTACAGACTGGTGACTGCAGTGGGGGAAGGGGGACATGGAGACGTACACACTGGTCACTGCGGTGGAAGAAGAGGGACATGGAGATCTACACACTTATGACTGGGGTGGGGGAAGGGGCCATGGAGATGATGGAGGAGCACATAGTGACATACACGTTGGTGACTGGGGGAGGGGGAACATGGATAAATACACACTGCGATCAAAAAGGGAACATGGAGAAATATACACTGGGGACTGGTGGGACATATACACTTTTGTGTTGGGGTGGCTGGAGACATACACTGGTGACTAGGGTGAGGGGGTTGTGGTGACATAGATACACTGGTGAAGACAGACATTTACAATGTGAAGAGAGCAGGGCAGGAGCAGAGGTGCTCAGAGCCTCAGACAGGAACTGAGCATAGCCATAGGGGAGAGGAAGAGCACAGGTTTGGTGGAGCATTACTCTAAAGGCCCATACACACTTGACGATAAAATGAACGATGTCGTTCATTTCAGCCCTCATGAACGACGTCGTTCATTATATCGTCAAGTGTGTATGCATCCAACGACCAACGATGCGCTGCCCCGCGGGACGTTAACGTCCATCGTTC
The DNA here is from genome assembly GCF_028390025.1 of Pseudophryne corroboree. Taxonomy (NCBI): domain Eukaryota; kingdom Metazoa; phylum Chordata; class Amphibia; order Anura; family Myobatrachidae; genus Pseudophryne; species Pseudophryne corroboree. The sequence continues at coordinate 11,757,076 of NC_086450.1, read as the reverse complement.
ATCTGTGGAGCATGTATGCTCAATTTCCACTATGGTCGTTACCGACCAGAGACGTCGTTGAATGTGTATGGTGTGAAAGACCAACGACCAACGACCAAGCCACTGTTCACCAGCTCATTATTTTAATAAACTGTTCAGCTTGAATGCTTTAATGATGAATGGTCTATGGTCTTTCGTCTTTGGTCTTTCATCTTTGGTCTTTCATCTTTCGTCTTTGGTCTTTCATCTTTCGTCTTTGGTCGTTGGTAGTGTGTATGCTCATGTCGTTTGCTCAGCTGTTCAAGGGAAGTTCAAGGGAAGTCGTTAATGACGGTCGTTAACGATGTGTGCATCGTCAAGTGTGTATGGGCCTTTACCAGTGTGGCCAACTGTGTGATCCGACTGCTGTAATGATGAGCCCCTGCTAGCCGCGGTCCTGCTAGCCTTCTTCCGACAGTGCTCCTCCGTCCACCTTTCCCCACAGGCCCACCCGGCAGCCGCACTGCTCAGAGAGGAGGGGCGGAGCCTCAGGAGGGACATTATAAGCACATACATTGGTGGCTGATCCCGGGGGTAGGAGCGGCCACCATGCTGGAGGAAGGGGGCAGGCGTCAGGCACTGCTGCTGTGCTGCTCACACATGTCTGCAGTTACGGGCAGTCAGCAGCTGGTGTGTGCGGGGGCGGCTGCTGCGGCTTATTAGATCTATGGACGCCGCCATTGGTACAGTGCATGTACCGTCAATGCCGCCCCCCTCAGTGCTGGTACTGGCTGCGGGAGGTGATCGCTGCGGTGGGGGTGCTGGGTGGAGTTTTTTGCGCCCCCCTCAATGCGGCGCCCGGGGCACGTGACCCCTTAGCCCCCCCCCTAGTTACGGCCCTGGCTTCATGCACACTGCCGGGGGACATAATACATTGGTGGACAGTGTGTCATTGGTGGCCAGTGTTTTATACATTGGTGGCCAGTGTGTCATTGGTGGCCAGTGTTTTATACATTGGTGGCCAGTGTGTCATTGGTGGCCAGTGGTTTATACATTGGTGGCCAGTGGGAACACTGTGCTATACTTACCAAAGACGCGCTGCTCCTCTTCCACGATGCTGCGGCTGGCTGTGCTGCGGCTGCGCTCCTCTTCAGTGACGGCCGGGAGATCCTCTGATGATGGACGGGCGTGGCGTGCAGGCGGCAGGGCGGAGGATCGTCGTTATCGTGAGTATCGTTCATCGCTGATACATACACAATGAACGATACCGCACATTGTATATGTCGGTATCGTACAGATTGACTGGCATGTATCAGCGATGATAGACCAGCAATGAACGAGCGCGGGGACGCGCATCGTTCATCGCTGGTATATACACACTGCACGATTTGAACGAGTTCTCGTTCATTAATGAACGAGATCGTTCAAATCGTGCAGTATTATCTACAAGTGTGTAGGGCCTATTAGATCCGTCTCCAGCCGGGAGGCCCCACTGAAGGCTATCCAACTGCACATGTGCAATGACAGGGATCTTCTCCTGCCCAGTGGAGAGGTTCTGCTAGATCCCTGCAGATCTTATCATATATTATCCCCATAGGAAACGTTTGGCTGTTGCGAGGACGGTTGGCTGAAGAGCTCATATATTATTATTATTATTATCCTTTATTTATATGGCGCCACAAGGGTCTCCTGCTGTCTTTCGTATTACATTCTGGAGACACTTCATTCTGCCCTAAACACGTGGAAACAGCTGTTCCCGGATATATTCTAAGGGCAGATGGCCAGGGTTGGGGCTGAAATGCCAACGTATGGGATGGCGGTTGTTAAAATACTGACCAAAGTATCCCGATGTTTAGAATTCTGACAGTGGTCGGGTAAGAATGCTAACGCTCCCCCCCTAGCCCCCTCTTTCCACAGCCTAAACCTAAAACTCCCACCCATTTCCTAACCCCCTCCAGTGGTGCTTAAACCTAACGCCCCCACCACCCTCTTGCAGCCTAAACCCACCCTCACGGGTAGACTACCTCTCCGGCGGACCGGCAGTCACTCGTTCGGGATCCTGGCTGGTGAGATGCCGGCGCCGGGATTCTGATCTCATTCACTATGTCGGCATTCCAAGCAGTGTCGGGATTCTGACGTCGGTATTTGACTGCTGGGACCCCAACCGTCGGGATCCTGGGCGGATCCCCATTTAACATTTGCCTTTGCAGTCATTTTATTAGTTGACTCTTCTACCAAAAAAATAAGGGTTAAAATCTCCAAGGACGATATATTGTCTCCATGCCGCATGGCGTAAGTGATGTAAGAATCGGCTTTCATGTGCTGAGGACAGTAGCGCGGGGAAAGAAGGGGGAACTCGCTTCTACTATGAACCATTAGACTTCAATCAGCAATCTTGTTGCACTTGGAACTTCTTTTCATTTAGTTAAAGCAGAATCAAACATCGCTTTATACTGCTGCCTGTAGCAGTAACTGGCAGGAGATCATGGGAACTGTAGTCTGCCGCTTTGAAGCTGCCGTCACCTTGATGTGAGTGAACAGCAAGACAGAAATCAATATGGGTTTATAGGAATGGCTGCTATACGCTTCTCCATGCTCTCCTTCATTTACATTCCCTCTCTCGCCCCTCCACACACCTGCTGGGAGCAGGAGGGGTCTCGCCAACGCCGAGCCTCATCTTCTCTCTGTCCTGACCTGAATTTTATGATCTAATATGTGTCCTTCCTCCAGAGACCTAATTGTAGGGAGGAGGGTGACGCAGCCCCTATGCAGAATGCTGGTGCAATATATGTGTTTTATTCCTGTATTCTGTCCTCACATCATACATCCTGTAAGGAGGAAGCAGAGGCTGTCAGCGCTCATGCATGCAGAATTTGCAATTAGCCCGCTCCCATTTCACATTCACCTGCTACTGGGCACATGGAAGCCCCCCCAGCGCAGCACTGAGCGCCCAGCTGCTCGGAGATGTAGTGATATTGGCCGTGTTGTTGGGTTTTGGATGGCACACTGTGACATTCTATGGTCATTTGTAGCAGGCAATAAATGATCTGCTCCGACAGGGCGTACATTGTGATTGCATGGAAGAGAGCTCCCCCGGTTACACTCCGCATTAGGCCATATTCATTTAGAAGGTTTCTCCGGTGTTACAATAAATCAGTGTTTACACCAGGAATAATGAAGCAGTCGCACAACACATGCTTGTGAGGAATAGAATGTTGCTGGTCTGTACCGAGAGCAATGACTTTCCTTCCACTATATATGCTGCAATGCTCAGTATATGTACTGCAATGCTCAGTATACAGTATGTGCTACAATGCTCAGTATATGTGCTGCAATGCTCAGTAAACAGTATGTGCTGCAATGCTCAGTATATGTGCTGCAATGCTCAGTATATGTGCTGAAAAGCTCAGTATATGTACTACAATGCTCGGTATATGTGCTGCAATGCTCAGTATACAGTATGTGCTGCAATGCTCAGTATATGTGCTGCAATGCTCAGTATATGTGCTGCAAAGCTCAGTATATGTACTACTCCTCCGTCTCTACCAAGTCCAGTCTCCAAGCTGGTCCTCCATCACCTTCCTGCGCTGGAGCGTAACGACAAACACAACATAAGCGTGCTTTACATTAGTGTCAAACCATCCCACCATCCCAACAGCAACGGCGTTTGTCCTGAGTTCCTGGGAATGTTGGTCGCTTGAAAGCGTCCCCAGTGCAGAGGAGAGTATTGAGGATGTTCCAGCGTATTGGCCAGGGCTGAACATTGCTAAGCTCAGCTGTTACAGTCCAACCCCAGCGCCACCCACTTCATTGGTGATAAGAGGGTTATGGGCCAACTGAAGAATGATTGAGAAATGTGACCGGAATGACTTCCGCCATAGAAAGATGGTTGGCGCTAGATAGGGTGGATGGGTTATCTCAGAAATGACAGATGTCCTAGGATTGTGTCAAGTTTACCAAGGATGGCGCGTAAAGCAAAAACATCCCGTGAGCGGCAGTTCTGTGAGTGAAAACTGTTTTTTTGTATTGATAGTGGCCAGAGGAGAACGGGTTCCAGCTGACAGGAAGGCGGCGGTAACTCAATTAACCATGCACTACAACCATTTTTGCACGCACGGTGTAACCATACCAGGCTTCCCTCTTGTGAGCTACAACCAGTTAACTGAGGCAGCAGTTTGCACACGATCACCAAACCTGGACGGCTGAAGACTGTAAAACTGGCGCCTGGCCTGACGAATCTCAATGGCTGCTGCGCCAAACAAAAGGTAGGGTCTTACTCTTGGCCTGTCAACATGAATGCGTTGGATCCATTATGACTTGTGTCAACAGCCCAGATTTTAGTGGTGGTGTAATAATGTTGGAAACGCTTTATCTTGGAGCTCATTAGCATCCTTAATACCATTTGGGCAACATTTAAATACCTGAGTATTGTTGCTGACCATGTGAATCACATTATGGCCGCAGTCTCTCCATCCTCTAAAGGCCACTTCCAGCAGGATAAAGCGTCATGTCACAAAGCACACGTCATCTCACGCTGGTACCACAAACATGACAACCATCTCAGTGCAAATCTACAGAACTGCACCATGGGCCAGAGTCTTTGGGTGTGAAGGGGATGGAGGGGGCCCTACCAGTGTCTGACTGGGGCACAAAGGGCCCACCAGGGAATATGGGGAATATGGTGGTAGGGGCCCAAGCTAATGGTTGGGACCCGCTGCTGCAGAGGGACTTGACCAAGCATTAGAAAAGACATTTCTATAATAGGGTCCCTTTGTAAAGGAGGGGACAGGGGTAGGTCAGTACCACCTACTTTGATTGACCTTCGAGGGCTAACTTTGGTGTTAATGCCATAGAAATAAACCAAGCACCCAAGTACATCCATGGTCCTGCACCACCAAGTTTCTGCCTCCTAGAGAAGGTCAGTGTAGCCCACAGGAGATTTCCCCTGAACACATGTGGGCAAGACCAATCCTGGGTCCTACCTAGTACTAGAAACATGTACATAGTAAGTGGCCACTGAATTGCTATCTATCTATCTATCTATCTATCTATCTATCTATCTATCTATCTATCTATCTATCTAATCCATTGATCTTATCTATCTATCTATCTATCTATCTATCTATCTATCTATCTATCTATCTATCTATCTATCTATCTATCTAATCCATTGATCTTATCTATCTATCTATCTATCTATCTCATATCTATCTATCTATCTATCTATCTATCTATCTATCTATCTATCTATCTATCTATCTATCTATCTATCTAATCCATCTATCTATCTTATCCATCTATCTAGTTTATCCATCTATCTAATCCATCTATCTAGCTTATCCATCTATCTAGCTTATCCATCTATCTATCCATCTATCTATCTATCTATCTATCTATCTATCTATCTATCTATCTATCTATCTATCTATCTATCTATCTATCTATCTATCTATCTATCTATCTATCCAATGAACCATCTATCTATCTATCTATCTATCTATCTATCTATCTATCTATCTATCTATCTATCTATCTATCTATCTATCTATCTATCTATCCAACGAACCATCTATCTATCTATCTATCTATCTATCTATCTATCTATCTATCTATCTATCTATCTATCTATCTATCTATCTATCTATCTATCTATCCGTCCAACAAACCATCTATCTATCTATCTATCTATCTATCTATCTATCTATCTATCTATCTATCTATCTATCTATCTATCTATCTATCTATCTATCTATCTATCTATCTATCCAACGAACCATCTATCTATCTATCTATCTATCTATCTATCTATCTATCTATCTATCTATCTATCTATCTATCTATCTATCTATCTATCTATCTATCTACCTATCCAATGAACCATCTATCTATCTATCTATCTATCTATCTATCTATCTATCTATCTATCTATCTATCTATCTATCTATCTATCTATCTATCTATCTAATGAACCATCTATCTATCTATCTATCTATCTATCTATCTATCTATCTATCTATCTATCTATCTATCTATCTGTTTTTTGATGTCTGTAAAGCGCCTTGAGTCCTGTTGGAGAAAGAGCGCTATATAAATAAAATTATTATTATTATTATTATTATTATTATCCATCCATCCATCCATCCATCCATCCATCCATCCATCCATCCATCCATCCATCCATCCATCCATCCATCTATCTTATGGCAGTCACTGCGTTGGAAGCTGAAACACTGACAGCAATGAAATAATAATCTCCTCCATTTGCAAAGGCAGAACCTGTAGGACGCCGCGCACTTTCATTTACACTCGTACAATAGACACAAAGTCATGCGGCCGGCTCTTTATCTCGCTCTTTTAACTCTTTAAAAAACAATTTCATACTTGTCAACAAGTGAGGCGAATCTGCTCGTTCACGCCATACGCCGAATGTAACGGCTGAAGACTCGGTGCTCTATGGAGATTAGGGTGCACTGCGGCTGTGGACTCTGCCGCTGCCTCCATGACAAATGCTGAAGAGGTGAAAGTTGACACAGGACGAGTCATTATCATTACCACGGGGCTGTACGGTCTTTAATGTTACTTCAGCCACTTTCGGTGTGAAAGTGATGTCATCTTCTGCTCTGTTGGGTAGCCATGACATGTTCAACCCCTGCAGGGTGAGAAGCAGCGGGGGTCCGCGTCGGAGACGCCAACTCTGTGAATAAATTATGATCTGCTGGTCAGAGATCTCATCCATGTGCACTTTCTAAATGTATTCATTAACCTGCTTGGATTTTTGACATGGAGAAACCAGAGTTCCAAACCCGCCCTGGGCAAATTACCAGTCTGGCCTGGGCCGGGCGCTGCCGGGCGGAATTAGCTGCACTGGGAATTGCATGATGTGTTCTGGCCGCTGAGCACTTGCACAAGGCTGCATGTCTGAGTGCTTTCGTATTTCACTCTATCTAATATTTCCAGCGCAATTCTATTCGAGGACTAGATTGAATCTGTCGCAGACGGTCAATAGCATCAAAGAAGACAATAACATCTATATAATAAAAATGACATTGAACATTAAATGAAATCAGGAAACACATATCGCCTTTAATACGGACAAGTATCACTGTTTGGCGGCTGGTGTTGTGATTATACAGAGGAGCTTTTGTTCCTCTGACACGAGGAATTTTCTAATCATTTATAAGACAATAGCAGGTGAGAAAGAAGCAACTTCTGTCCTATCCAATGTCTCACTAACACATTCAGAGCTGATCCCTCTGTCCTTATGAGCCAACGGCAAAGGCCCCTTTAACCCTTAAAACCACCCTGATTGATCATCAAATGGAAAAAAAAAGAAATTCATATTTGCAATAAAAACAAGTTCCTCCAATATCTCTGATACAATGATGCAAATCTATGACGTCCATAAGAGTTCTTCACGGTGCCCCTTTTCCACTGCCGATGCGGGGAAATTGCCGGGTGTATCAACCTGGCAAATTCCCAGGTCTCAGCCCCTTGACCCGGGTAGTGAGTAGGGTTGTGGACCCGCAACTTTGTCCCAGGTTGTTTCATGTTCCACTTACGCCGTGTTTCTCATCCGCAATAGTGCCTTTGTGCGTACCCATTGTACACCACAAATAAAGAAGAAAGCGTTGTTGTGTATTGCGCCATACATAACCATGCTTTTTCTTCTTATTTTTGTAGTCTACCAAGTTACAAATATACTTGGTTAATTACAAGGGGTCAGTGGCGACTCCTACTTATTTGGAGGAGGGGGGCTGCTGCTGCCTGCAGAGGAGAGCCCCAGCCAGCCTGGTCCCATCACCTGCGCAATGGATCTGCCAGGCAACAGGACTGGCGCATGAGCATAACCTGCCAAGGGGACTGCATATGTGCAAAAAAATCAGCTTGTATGGACTGCATTGGCTGCAGCCTATAGAAGCCAGCTAGGGCTGATGATCAGGCAGGGAGTGGCGTCCCACTGGAAGCATGCTATCAGCTCATCGCAGTCAGTACTGGCAGTCCCAGAGGGAGAAAAATCCTTCCAATGGGACTGCCTGTCCTGTGTGTGACTGGCGGGTAGCACTCTTCCAATGGGAAGTCACTGCCAGTAACAGTGTAGCCGGTGGAGTCACAGACTGCAACTGTGTCACTGAGGTGGTGTTTTTTACAACGGGGGCTGCAGGCCATAGGCAGGGCCATAGAGAGCCACGCAGGGCTCCGGTACTTGCATAGGGGGTGTGACCTAAAAGGGGGCGTGTTTATGCTTCTTAAAAATAAATTATATTAATTGCGGGCCATGAAATTTCCACACGCACTCCATGGGGGGCGCCATTAAAATCATGTGGAGGCAGATAGTGTGTGTGTGTGTGTGTGGGGGGAAGGGGGTGGTATTTGGGAAGATGTCGCATGTGCACTAGAGAGAAAAACTGATCTCAATGGCACCGGCTGTGGCGGAGGGACCTGCTTCCAGCATAAAGGTAAGTGTTCTCTGGTACTGTTAGCTGATCTGTGCCCTCGCTGGGTCCCTCCAGGAAGTCCGGGCCTGGTAATTAGTACCTGCCCTCCCCTTGGCTGCAGTGCTCATAGGTAAAATCTGCCACTGCACAGGACACTACTTGTGCAGAGAACCATACAATCCCCTCCTTCCATCTTTAGTGCATACTCAGTGTGCAATAATACAGGGATTTTAGCACACACGCAGTAACAAAAATCTCTGAACACCATGACGGTCAGCGTTGTGTGCAGCGCACAATCCGGCCCATTTTGTTTTAAAACCACAAGCGACCATTCTTTGTGATAATGTTTCTAGAATAATGTGGGGGAAACTGAGCCCACCCTTTTCAATAATACTTCCCGATGATATTCACAAAGGTTAGTGATTTTTTTTATTTTTATAAAAACCCCAGAATATTCAGGCTGCAGATGCCGACGCACTGTGGGTCTATGACATTTTTGCGGCTTCAGTAACAAAGAAGAAGTTACAGTAGTTGGCGAATCCTTACAGGAAGCGCTAACATTGTAGTTTTAATAACAAGTTGAGAAAAGCCCTAAGCGGCAAAATAATTCCTACTTACAGTAACCACCGCTCCCCCTGTCAGCGCGCTTTATTCTAACATCAGCGTGAGACGAGAATAATTTGAACACATATTTCCTCTGAAGTGGATTATTAAGAACACAATTCAAATATCGTACTGAAAATTAATATTCCTGGGCTTGTAAATTAATTTAAACTTACTTAACTTGTGATATGCGGCTGTGAAGGCTAAGGAAACATATTACACACCCGACACCCGACACAGGCACATTTGTAAGGCTGGCATAGTTGCCGACATTTGGGGAAACATGCAGTACATGCTGCTTTTTCTGCAAAGGAAAAGGAGAACTGACCGGTGTGACATCACTCCAATCAAAAAAATGGCGACGGACCGCCTGCGCACAAAGCCTAGCTGCGTATGCAGGGGGTCAATAGTAAATCTGGACTCAGCGATGCAATCGCAGCTGTTTTGCGATCGCATCGCTGGCCACCAATTAGCATTCTAAGCGGCCCTGCGCTGGGCGGCACCCAGAGTGTGGAAGAGTCTGCAACTGAACCTCAATAGGGTCCAGAGCCAGGAACTAGCACATTACCTGTAATCACCCACTGCCCAGAGCCAGGAACTAGCACAGAGCCTGTAATCACCAACTGCCCAGAGCCAGGAACTAGCACATCGCCTGTAATCACCCACTGCCCAGAGCCAGGAACTAGCACAGAGCCTGTAATCACCCACTGCCCAGAGCCAGGAACTAGCACAGAGCATGTAATCACCCACTGCCCAGAGCCAGGAACTAGCACAGCGCCTGTAATCACCCACTGCCCAGAGCCAGGAACTAGCACATCGCCTGTAATTACCCACTGCCCAGAGCCAGGAACTAGCACAGCGCCTGTAATCACCCACTGCCCAGAGCCAGGAACTATCACAGCGCCTGTAATCACCCACTGCCCAGAGCCAGGAACTAGCAAAGAGCATGTAATCACCCACTGCCCAGAGCCAGGAACTAGCACAGCGCCTGTAATCACCAACTGCCCAGAGCCAGGAACTAGCACAGTGCCTGTAATCACCCACTGCCCAGAGCCAGGAACTAGCACAGAGCCTGTAATCACCCACTGCCCAGAGCCAGGAACTAGCACAGCGCCTGTAATCACCCACTGCCCAGAGCCAGGAACTAGCACAGAGCATGTAATCACCCACTGCCCAGAGCCAGGAACTAGCACAGTGTCTGTAATCACCCACTGCCCAGAGCCAGGAACTAGCACAGTGTCTGTAATCACCAACTGCTCAGAGCCAGGAACTAGCACATTAACTGTAATCACCCACTGCCCAGAGCCAGGAACTAGCACAGTGCCTGTAATCACCATCTGCCCAGAGCCAGGAACTAGCACATCGCCTGTAATCACCATCTGCCCAGAGCCAGGAACTAGCACAGTGCCTGTAATCACCCACTGCCCAGAGCCACGAACTAGCACACTGCCTATAATCACCCACTGCCCAGACCCATGAATTAGCACAGTGCCTGTAATCACCCACTGCCCAGAGCCAGGAACTAGCACAGTGCCAGTAATCACCCACTGCCCAGAGCCAGGAACTAGCACAGTGCCTGTAATCACCCACTGCCCAGAGCCAGGAACTAGCACATTACCTGTAATCATCCACTGCCCAGAGCCAGGAACTAGCACAGCGCCTGTAATCACCGACTTCCCAGAGCCAGGAACTAGCACAGTGCCTGTAATCACCATCTGCCCAGAGCCAGGAACTAGCACAGAGCCTGTAATCACCATCTGCCCAGAGCCAGGAACTAGCACAGAGCCTGTAATCACCCACTGCCCAGAGCCAGGAACTAGCACAGAGCCTGTAATCACCCACTGCCCAGATCCAGGAACTAGCACAGCGCCTGTAATCACCGACTGCCCAGAGCCAGGAACTAGCCCAGTGTCTGTAATCACCATCTGCCCAGAGCCAGGAACTAGCACGGTGCCTATAATCACTAACTGCCCAGAGCCAGGAACTAGCACAGCACCTGTAATCACCCACTGCCCAGAGCCAGGAACTAGCACAGAGCCTGTAATCACCCACTGCCCAGAGCCTGGAACTAGCACAGCGCCAGTAATCCCCCACTGCCCAGAGCCAGGAACTAGCACAGTACCAGTAATCCCCCACTGCCCACTGCCAGGAACTAGCACAGTGTCTGTAATAACCCACTGCCCCGAGCCAGGAACTAGCACAGTGCCTGTAATCACCCACTGCCCAGAGCCAGGAACTATCACAGTGCCTGTAATCACCATCTGCCCAGAGCTAGGAACTAGCACAGTGTCTATAATCACCATCTGCCCAGAGCCAGGAACTAGCACAGTGCCTGTAATCACCCACTACCCAGAGCCAGGAACTAGCACAGCGCCTGTAATCACCAACTGCCCAGATCCAGGAACTAGCACAGTGCCTGTAATCACCCACTGCCCAGAGCCAGGAACTAGCACAGTGCCTGTAATCACCCACTGCCCAGAGCCAGGAAATAGCATAGTGCTTGTGTGAGGATACTGGGTTCAAAATCACTCAAGCTTGGTGGTAGATGAAAAACCAACAGTGGTTTATTGAACAGAATGGGTTATAAACAGCTCAGCACACTTCTGTGATCCAATTCTACACGACAATTCCCTCCTGGAACTCCTGACAGAACATTACTTCTTAGCCAGTCTCCTGCCACTCTCTCACCTTCTCTCCCAGATCCCTCTCAACCCCGTTTGCTATTATCAAAACCTTGTCTTTTCTACCAGAAGGCGACACCCCCAGAACAGTTTCAGAGCAAACCTACTTTCTCATGTCCAGGCATGTCCCCTAGGCCACAATAGATGTTAACTAAATTAACCTTACTTAATCTGATTGTGTGGCCTTGAATCCATTGTTTGGGGAAGAATGAGGGGGTGTATGGCCTGACATCTGAGACTGGCTGTATCTCCAACAGCAAACACACAGGTTATCTGAGCAGTCACATGGGGGGGACATTATTTTACAAACTATAACACAATAACCAATACATCTCCTAAATATTAGCCCTGTGACTCTGTGCCTGCATTTCTAACGCTGGGTGTAGTCACAGCGGTGGGCGGAGTCACAGAGCCCGCCCACCACATGTATAACAAGTCTCTGCTCCTCCTTCCCCCCTTCCCCCCCGCCATCAGCCACTTCGACTCCCAGGCAGCGGTGCAGAGCGAACAACTGCTGCTGCTGTCACAGGCATAGACATTAGGAGGGACGGGTGGCGCAGGAGAAGGCTTCATAGCCCTCCCTGCCCCGCGTACACACACCCGCCGCCTCCTCCACGCACATCCAGCTGTCCGCTCTCCTGCTGTGACAGGAGGCGAGTGCTGCAGTGACGTCATCTCCTGCAGCACTCGCCTCCTGTCACAGAGAAGAGTCGGCACACACACTCCAGTCTCCGGGGGCTGTCAGCATCTACAGGCTAGCTGGAAACACCCCCGGAGCAAAAGAGAAAAGACCAGTGAGGCCACGCCCCTTTTGCATTAGGCCACACCCCTTTTCATCCACCGCACAGCACGAGCAGGGGGGTGGGAATGTGTGTAATAGTAGCACAGACTGCCTCTGAACACAGTACTGTTTACCAGCCTGCAGCAGCCGCCCACAGCCCCAACGGTGAGTCCCTCCGGCCATCCTACCCACTGTATCTATGTCTGGTCACCACTTTGCAAATGTCTCCGCTAATGGTGTCCACCCTCTCCACTACTTCCCCCCCCTCTCTTCATCAGCTTCCTCACTGGGGACCCTCCCTACCGCCCCGCATCTCTCTGTCCCCTCCCTACCGCCCCACCTTTCTCTATCCTCTCCCTACCGCCCTACATCTCTCTATCCCCTCTCTACTGCCCCGCATCTCTCTATCCCCTCCCTACCGCCCCACCTCTCTCTATCCCCTCCCTACCGCCCCGCATCTCTCTGTCCCCTCCCTACCGCCCCCACATCTCTCTTTCCCCTCCCTACCGCCCCGCGTCTCTCTATCCCCTCCCTACCGCCCCGCGTCTCTGCGTCCCCTCCGTACCGCCCCACGTCTCTGTGTCCCCTCCCTACTGCCGCACGTCTCTATATCCCCTCCTCCCTACGCCTCTGTATCCCCACCCTACCGCCCCGCTTCTCTCTATCCCCTCCCTACTGCACCACGTCTCTGTATCCCCTCCCTACCGCCCCACGTCTCTCTATCCCCTCCGTACCGCCCCGCATCTCTGTGTTCCCTCCCTACCGCCCCACGTCTCTGTATCCCCTCCTTACCGACCCACGTCTCTGTATCCCCTCCTCCCTACGCCTCTGTATCCCCACCCTACCGCTTCTCTCTATCCCCTCCCTACCGCCCCACGTCTCTGTATCCCCTCCCTACCGCCCTGCCTCTCTGTATCCCCTCCCTACCGCCCCACGTCTCTGTATCCCCTCCTCCCTACGCCTCTGTATCCCCACCCTACCGTCCCGCTTCTCTCTATCCCCTCGCTACCGACCCGCGTCTCTGTATCCCCTCCCTACCGCCCTGCCTCTCTGTATCCCCTCCCTACCGCCCTGTGCCGCTGTATCCCCTCCCTACCGCCCTGCGTCTCTCTATCTCCTCCCTACCGCCCCACATCTCTGTATCCCCTCCCTACCGCCCTGCCTCTCTGTATCCCCTCCCTACCGCCCCACGTCTCTGTATCCCCTCCCTACCGCCCCACGTCTCTCTATCCCCTCCGTACCACCACGCGTCTCTCTGTGTCCCCTCCCTACCGCCCCACGTCTCTGTATCCCCTCCTCCCTACGCCTCTGTATCCCCACCCTACCGTCCCGCTTCTCTCTATCCCCTCGCTACCGACCCGCGTCTCTGTATCCCCTCCCTACCGCCCTGCCTCTCTGTATCCCCTCCCTACCGCCCTGTGCCGCTGTATCCCCTCCCTACCGCCCTGCGTCTCTGCGTCCCCTCCCTACCGCCCCACGTCTCTCTATCCCCTCCCTACCGCCCCGCGTATCTGTGTCCCCTCCCTACCGCCCCACGTCTCTGTATCCCCTCCTCTCTACGCCTCTGTATCCCCACCCTACCGCCCGCTTCTCTCTATCCCCTCCCTACCGACCCGTGTATCTGTATCCCCTCCCTACCGCCCTGCCCCTCTGTATCCCTTCCCAACCGCCCTGTGCTGCTGTATCCCCTCCCAACCGCCCTGTGCTGCTGTATCCCCTCCCTACCGACCCGCGTCTCTCTATCCCCTCCCTACCGCCCCGCATCTCTGTATCCCCTCCCTACCGCCCCCCCGCGTCTTTGCATCCCCTCCCTACCGCCCGCGTCTCTCTATCCCCTCCCTACCGCCCCGCGTCTCTCTATCCCCTCCCTACCACCCCGCGTCTCTGCGTCCCCTCCCTACCGCCCTGTGCCCCATACAGGGTCCATACCACCGGCTCCTGGATAACTCCCTGACAAACCCTCACCAGGAAGACAGGAGCCATAACCCCCTGCGGTGCCCCGGTAGCTACCGGTATATCGGTGATGCTTCGCTGTGCCGCCTCCTCCCTTTCCCTCACACAGCACCTGAGGGGGGCGCGCACATAGTGCATGCAGATGGGACTGATGCACCTGCGGCCGCGTGGAGACATTGCGTGCGCAACATGTCCGCGTTGCTACACCTGAAGGATGGTACGCTGTAGAGAGAGGACACAGCTGCCCCTGTTCCGCATTGTACCAGCACTCCCCTCTGTGTCTAATGAAACCATATACCTCTTCATGCCGGTACGTCTATACCACATGCATCCTTATCCGTGTCCTATATTTTGTTACACATACAATCACATAGTTATAGGTCCCACACCCCCCCCCCACCTGCATCCACCCCCCCTCCACCCGCAGCATCTAAATACTCCCTGCCCCCCCCCCCGCTACATTCTGTACATCGTGCCCTGCAGGCACTGTCCACGCCGTCGCAAGGGGCTACGCCCCCTTCACCATCGGAAGCACTTTCGTCTTGCAATATTTAACCTCTAACAAACCTAGGAATGCAGGTAATACTCCATATAATACAAATATTGAACCCCAGCAAGGCGTGCAGGAGTTAAGGGGGCGTAGCCCCTTTCGACGGTGTGAAGAGCGCCTAGTTCATATATATACATCGAAAACATAACTGTACCCTTGTAACAATAACATCATACAATATAATACAATATTGCCTAGTACATAGCCAAATACAGAGCAACAATCAGTGTAGTCCATGGGTAAGACCAGGGCTAGGGAAGTAGCTGCGTGTCTTTTACCACTGTGTGACACAACGCGCCGGCTGTGTTGTCACATTTCCTCCCTCTACTTCCAAGCCCGGAGTCCTGGGTGGCTTAAGCTTGCTGAGAGTAATGGTATTCTCCTGTACCCTGGGTATTGGTAGCGAGGGATCTCCTGGGCTTGCTCGGCGCTGGGTCTGGTTCCTGCTGACGGGAGAAGCCATCTGCGTTCTCAGGATCTCTGCCCTTTTTGTGAGAGATAGAGAAATTGTATAGTTGTAGCGCTAAGCTCCATCTCAGCAGTCGTCCATTGTCTCCGGCAGTGCGCTGTAACCAACTAAGGGGACTGTGGTCTGTTACCACTGAGAACTCGCGCCCGTACACATATGCCTGCAATTTCTTGAGTGCCCAGACTATGGCCAGGCACTCCTTTTCAATAGTGGCATAGGCTATCTCACGGTCCAGAAGTTTTCGGGAGAGAAAGGCAACTGGGTGTTCACAACCATCCTCCCCTACTTGGCTCAACACAGCTCCTATTCCACAACCCGAGGCATCTGTTTGCACAATGAACCGCCGGCGGAAGTCGGGGGCTGCTAACACTGGGGATTGGGACAAAATGTCCTTCAGCTGGGAAAAAGCCTGCTCACACTCTGGGCTCCAGTGAATTTGTCGGGTGTACTTTTTTGTCGTTAGGTCAGTCAGGGGTTTGGCAATGGTGCTGTACTGGGGCACAAATTTACGGTAGTACCCTGCTGTTCCAAGGAAGGCACCTACCTGTTTTTGGTTAGTGGGCCGAGGCCATTTCAGGATGGCCTCAATTTTCGCTGGCTCTGGACGAATATGGCCTCCGCCAACCCTATGCCCGAGGTACAACACCTCTGCCATCCCCATCTGACATTTGTCAGGTCGGATTGTTAACCCTGCCTTGCTGATCCGTGCCAACACCTGGGCCACATGCTGCAGATGCTCCTCCCATGTCTGACTAAAAATGGCTATGTCATCAAGGTATGCCTGGGCAAAGTCCTGACACCCTGTCAGTAGGTGATCTATGGTACGCTGAAAGGTGGCTGGGGCATTCTTCATCCCAAAGGGCATGGCAGTAAATTCAAAGAGCCCAAATAGGGTGCTGAATGCAGACCTCTCCTGTGCCTCCTTGGTAAGGGGTATCTGCCAGTATCCTTTGCTAAGATCCAGAGTGGATACATAGCGTGTCATTCCCAACCTGTCTAACAGCTCATCTACCCGGGGCATGGGGTATGCGTCTGTCACTGTCACCTCGTTCAGCCTCCTATAGTCCACGCAGAAGCGGGTACTGCCATCTTTCTTGGGCACTAGGACTACGCTGGCGGCCCAGGGACTATGGGACGTTACAATAACACCAAGCGCCAGCATTTCATCAACCTCCCTTTTGATCATATCAATCACCCTGGGGTTCACCCGATAAGCGGGTTGCCTAGTGGGCCGAGCCTCCCCGGTGTTGACATGATGGGCCACTACATGAGTGCGCCCTGGCCTGCTTGTGAATTGTGGCCTCTCTACCTCCAATATCTCCCTCATCTGTAGGGCCTGGGTTTCGGTTAACTGCGAGCCTATGGGCACCGCCTCCACTCCTAGGTCCCTCTTGGTGGCTGCTAAAATGTCAGGGATGGGGTCAGTCTCTGGGTCATCCATAGGTGGGCAGCAGATTGCCACCGCCCCTATCTCCCTGGTGACATATTTCTTTAACCTATTTATGTGGTAGGTACCCACCCGCTTCCCTGTTTGGTCTAGGGCAATAATGTAATCTACCCAGCCCTGCCGATCCACTACAGTATAAGGCCCTGCCCAGGTCGCCTGTAACTTATGCTTTTGGGCAGGTACTAGCACCATCACTTTCTGTCCAACCTCTAGTTCCCTGTCCTGCGCTCGTTGGTTATAGTACCAGCACTGTCTTTCCTGCGCGCCCAGGGTGTGGTCATGCGCAAGCTGCATCAGCCTGTGCAGTTTCTCCTTCATTTGGACTACATGTTCCAAGATGGGAACCTCAGGTTCCTGAAATGACTCTTCCCAGCTTTCCCTGACTAGGTCAAGTGGTCCCCTTACCCTTCGGGCATATAGTAACTCGAAAGGAGAAAATCCGGTTGAATCCTGCGGCACTTCGCGGTACACGAATAATAGCTGTTGCAAGGACTTCTCCCAGTCTCCCCCCTCCGATTCAGCAAATGCCCGCAGCAACTGCTTTAGGGTCGAATTGAATCTCTCACAGAGACCATTAGTCTGGGGGTGATAAGGGGTGGTGCATAAGGGATGGACCCCAAAGTTGTCCCATACTGTCTGCAGCAATTCCCCTTGAAATTGCGTACCCTGATCAGTAACTACTTCTTGGGGAAATCCTACGCGACTAAAAATATCCATAAGAGCCTGGGCGATATGTTCAGCATCTATGGATGCCAGTGCCACTGCCTCAGGGTATCTAGTCGCGTAATCAACTACAGTCAGTATGTATCTCTTTCCTGTTCGGCTCGGTTTCTTAAAAGGCCCCACATGGCCACTCTCTTAAATGGCTCACTTATGACAGGCATGGGTTGTAGGGGAACCTGGCGTGGGGGTCCCCGAGGCGTTGGCAGACCTCACATGACTCTCTATACTGTTTTACCTCCTGGTTGACCCCAGACCAGAAGAAATGTCGCAGCAGCCGGGCACGGGTTTTCCGAACCCCTAAGTGGCCTGCTAAGGGAATGTCATGGGCAAGGGCCAGCAACCAGGCATGGTACTGCTGTGGAACAATCAACTGTTTTCTTAGGACCCCAGGCTCTAATGGGTCTGCTTTTGCTGGCACCCGGTACAGTCTCCCCTCCTCCCACATAATGCGATCCTCCTGAGGCCCCCAATCTGTTCGTCCCGCTGCCCTGCGGAGGCTAGCTAGGGAGGGGTCGGTCCGCTGGGCTTCCCTAAAGGCTACCCTATCTACTTCCCCCAGATTCTCATCACAGTCAGGCAAGTCTGGTACAGGGTTACTCACCGCCAACGGTTCAGGGTTTGTGGCTGTCACTTCCACAGAGACTCTTGGTGCTGGCATGAGAGGGTCCTAATGCACTGTCTCCAATGCCTGTGCTTGGCTTCGGGTGATAGCTCCCACAAAGTAACTAGCCAATCCAGCACCCAGATCGTTGCCCAGAATGACGTGAGTGGGTAATCCATCCAAAAGTCCCACATTTACCTCTCCAGAGTCCAGGCCCCAGTCCAGGTGTACCCTTGCCATAGGTATTACAGTGATCTGCCCTCCTGCCATGGAAATTTTTACTTTCCTTTTCTTCAGTATTTGGCAGAGGGGAATTAATTCTGGCTGGATAAGGGTGATAGAAGCTCTAGAGTCTCTCAACCCTTGCAGCTCCTTCCCATTAACTTTTACAGGTTTTAGGTGGGTCTTCATATTATCCGGGGTGGATTTCCCAATAGCTGCTACCACCTCTACTTGGTATGCTACTTCCTCCGCCTCTGGCGCATCAGGAAAGTAGTCCGCCTCCCCCATTCCAAATGATTCGTGGCACACAGCCACCCGCGACATGGCAGATTGGGCACCTGGGAATGGCCGTCTTACCCGTGTACAGTCCCGAAGTAAATGCCCCACCTGGTCACAGTTGTAGCAGCGTCGGCTTGCAGGTGACGCTGGTCCCCGAGAACTTGAATTTCTGGCTAGGGAAGCTGGGGTATGTATTGGGGCCGGCCGGTGGGAGAGCAATGGTAGATCACGATCCTGCTGGGGCCGTCGGAGGGTTGTCCTCTCCTCTGTGTTGGCACCTCTCCACCGAGGCCTGTTAGCTGTGAACTCATCTGCTAGGTGTGCTGCTTTTTCCGGAGTGGTAGGGTTCCGGTCTGCCACCCACTCCCTGATCTCTGGAGGCATCTTGTTTAGCAACTGCTCCAAAATAAAAGCATTTTTAATGTCTGCTACAGTAAGGGCCTTCTTCACGGCCAGCCACTTATCACAGTTTCTCCGCAGCAAGTTATTGAACTCTATAAATGAGGCATCTCCTTTCCGTGCCATAGACCGGAACTTTATGCGATACGATTCAGCGGTCACCGCATATCTGGCAAGCAGCACACACCGTACCTCCTCATATATCAGGATCTGCTCTGGGCTCAGGGCATGGCATGCCTCCAGTGCCCGTCCTCTCAGACTGGGTACCAAATATCGAGGCCAATCGGCTGCCTCAATTCCATGCATTATCATAACAGATTCAAACATCTGCAAATGAGTATCAATATCCGAACTGACCTCATCAAAAGGTGGGACCTCATTATACCTCAGCCGGGATGTCTGCCTTACCGCTACTGCCAGGGCGGTTATACCGGTCTGCGCCCCCAATGCGGCTCCCAGTACGGATGCTCCTTGTCCTAGTGCTGCCAGCAACTCCCGCAACTGATCTGTACTTCCAACGGCCAGTGCAGGGCTCGTTGTTTCAGTTCCAGTGGTTCCTTGACCCTCAGCCTGCTCTGGGATGCAGTACTCATCATCCTCCTGCCCAGGGTGTTCTTGGTCCCATTCAGCTAGCTTTGCCATTAAGAGTGCTCTGGTGTCCGATGCATTAAACTCAATCTGTCTTGTTCGACAGAGGTCCTGTAGTTGATCTTTCTTGCTGTATCGGTAGCATAGCGGGTCAGAATCCATTTCCTGCTGTGGTTTATTCCTTTCTGCTGGTGTCTTGAGTGATCCCACCGCTGTGGTAGATGAAAAACCAACAGTGGTTTATTGAACAGAATGGGTTATAAACATCTCAGCACACTTCTGTGATCCAATTCTACACGACAATTCCCTCCTGGAACTCCTGACAGAACATTACTTCTTAGCCAGTCTCCTGCCACTCTCTCACCTTCTCTCCCAGATCCCTCTCACCTCCCCTCTTTGCTATTATCAAAACCTTTTTCTTTTCTACCAGAAGGCGACACCCCCAGAACAGTTTCAGAGCAAACCTACTTTCACATGTCCAGGCATGTCCCCTAGGCCACAATAGATGTTAACTAAATTAACCTTACTTAATCTGATTGTGTGGCCTGGAATCCATTGTGTGGGGAAGAATGAGGGGGTTGTATGGCCTGACATCTGATACTGGCTGTATCTACCCAACAGCAAACACACAGGTTATCTGCGCAGTCACATGGGGGGGGGGGGGCATTATTTTACAAACTATAACACAATAACCAATACATTCATATATATACATCGAAAACATAACTGTACCCTTGTAACAATAACATCATACAATATAATACAATATTGCCTAGTACATAGCCAAATACAGAGCAACAATTAGTGTAGTCCATGGGTCAGACCAGGGCTAGGGAAGTAGCTGCGTGTTTTTTACCACTGTGTGACACAACGCGCCGGCTGTGTTGTCACAGCCTGTAATCACCCACTGCCCATAGCCAGGAACTAGCACAGTGCCTGTAATCACCCAGTGCCCAGAGACAGGAACTAGCACAGAGCCTGTAATCACTCACTGCCAAGAGCCAGGAACTAGCACAGTGCCTGTAATCACTCACTGCCAAGAGCCAGGAACTAGCACATTACTTGTAACCACCAACTGCCCACATCCAGGAACTAGCACAGAGTCAGCAATCACCCAATGCTGAGAGCCAGGAATTAGCACAGTGCCTGTAATCACCAACTGCCCAGAGTCAGGAACTAGCACATTACTTGAAATGACCAACTGCCCAGAGCCAGGAACTAGCACAGTGCCTGTAATCACCCACTGTCCAGAACCAGGAACTAGCACAGAGCCTGTAATCACCAACTGACCAGAGCCAGGAACTAGCACAGAGCCTGTAATCACCCACTGCCCAGAGCCAGGAACTAGCACAGAGCATGTAATCACCCACTGCCCAGAGCCAGGAACTAGCACAGCGCCTGTAATCACCGACTGCCCAGAGCCAGGAACTAGCACGGTGCCTGTAATCACCAACTGCCCAGAGCCAGGAACTAGCACAGCGCCTGTAATCACACACTGTCCAGAGACAGGAACTAGCACAGCACCTGTAATCAGCCACTGCCCAGAGCCAGGAACTAGCACAGTGTCTGTAATCACCATCTGCCCAGAGCCAGGAACTAGCACAGTGCCTGTAATCACCCACTGCCCAGAGCCAGGAACTAGCACAGAGCCTGTAATCACCGACTGCCCAGAGCTAGGAACTAGCACAGTGTCTATAATCACCATCTGCCTAGAGCCAGGAACTAGCACAGTGCCTGTAATCACCCACTGCCCAGAGCCAGGAACTAGCACAGTGCCTGTAATCACCCACTACCCAGAGCCAGGAAATAGCATAGTGCCTGTGTGAGGATACTGGGTTCAAAATCACTCAGTCATGGTGGTAGATGAAAAACCAACAGTGGTTTATTGAACAGAATGGGTTATAAACAGCTCAGCACACTTCTGTGATCCAATTCTACACGACAATTCCCTCCTGGAACTCCTGACAGAACATTACTTCTTAGCCAGTCTCCTGCCACTCTCTGACCTTCTCTCCCAGATCCCTCTCAACCCCCTGTTTGCTATTATCAAAACCTTTGTCTTTTCTACCAGAAGGCGACACCCCCAGAACAGTTTCAGAGCAAACCTACTTTCAAATGTCCAGGCATGTCTCCTAGGCCACAATAGATGTTAACTAACACCCACTGCCCAGAGCCAGGAACTAGCACAGAGCCTGTAATCACCCACTGCCCAGATTCAGGAACTAGCGCAGCGCCTGTAATCACCGACTGCCCAGAGCCAGGAATTAGCACAGTGTCTGTAATCACCCACTGCCCAGAGCCAGGAACTAGCACAGCACCTGTAATCACCCACTGCCCAGAGCCAGGAACTAGCACAGTGCCTGTAATCACCCACTGCCCAGAGCCAGGAACTAGCACAGTGTCTGTAATCACCCACTGCGCAGAGCCAGGAACTAGCACAGAGCCTGTAATCACCACCTGCCCAGAGCTAGGAACTAGCACATCGCCTGTAATCACCAACTGCCCAGAGCCAGGAACTAGCACACTGCCTGTAATCACCCACTGCCCAGAGCCAGGAACTAGCACAGCTCCTGCAATCACCCACTGCCCAGAGCCAGGAACTAGCACAGAGCCTGTAATCACCTACTGCCCAGAGCCAGGAACTAGCACAGTGCCTGTAATCACCCACTGCCCAGAGCCAGGAACTAGCACAGTGCCTGTAATCACCCACTGCTCAGAGCCAGGAACTAGCACAGGACAGTAATCACCCACTGCCCAGAGCCAGGAACTAGCACAGCGCCTGTAATCACCACCTGCCCAGAGCCAGGAACTAGCACAGAGCCTGTAATCACCCACTGCCCAGAGCCAGGGACTAGCACAGTGTCTGTAATCACCCACTTCCCAGAGACAGGAACTAGCACAGCGCCTGTAATCACCACCTGCCCAGAGCCAGGAACTAGCACAGTGCCTGTAATCACCCACTGCCCAGAGACAGGAAGTAGCACAGTGCCTGTAATCACTCACTGCCCAGAGCCAGGAACTAGCACAGCGCCTGTAATCACCCACTGCCCAGAGCCAGGAACTAGCACAGTGTCTGTAATCACCCACTTCCCAGAGACAGGAACTAGCACAGCGCCTGTAATCACCACCTGCCCAGAGCCAGGAACTAGCACAGTGCCTGTAATCACCCACTGCCCAGAGACAGGAAGTAGCACAGTGCCTGTAATCACTCACTGCCCAGAGCCAGGAACTAGCACAGCGCCTGTAATCACCCACTGCCCAGAGACAGGAACTAGCACAGTGCCTGTAATCACCCACTGCCCAGAGCCAGGAACTAGCACAGCTCCTGCAATCACCCACTGCCCAGAGCCAGGAACTAGCACTGAGCCTGTAATCACCTACTGCCCAGAGCCAGGAACTAGTACAGTGCCTGTAATCACCCACTGCCCAGAGCCAGGATCTAGCACAGAGCCTGCAATCACCCACTGACCAGAGCCAGGAACTAGCACAGTGCCTGTAATCACCCACTGCCTACAGCCAGGAACTAGCACAGTGCCTGTAATCACCCACTGCCCAGAGCCAGGAACTAGCACAGCGCCTGTAATCACCCACTGCCTACAGCCAGGAACTAGCACAGTGCCTGTAATCACCCACTGCCTACAGCCAGGAACTAGCACAGTGCCTGTAATCACCCACTGCCCAGAGCCAGGATCTAGCACAGAGCCTGCAAATCCACTGACCAGAGCCAGGAACTAGCACAGTGCCTGTAATCACCCACTGCCTACAGCCAGGAACTAGCACAGTGCCTGTAATCACCCACTGCCCAGAGCCAGGAACTAGCACAGCGCCTGTAATCACCCACTGCCCAGAGCCAGGAACTAGCACAGTGCCTGTAATCACCCACTGCCTACAGCCAGGAACTAGCACAGTGCCTGTAATCACCCACTGCCTACAGCCAGGAACTAGCACAGTGCCTGTAATCACCCACTGCCTACAGCCAGGAACTAGCACAGTGCCTGTAATCACCCACTGCCCAGAGCCAGGAACTAGCACCGCGCCTGTAATCACCGACTGCCCAGAGCTAGGAACTAGCACAGTGTCTATAATCACCATCTACCCAGAGCCAGGAACTAGCACAGCGCCTGTAATCACCCACTGCCTACAGCCAGGAACTAGCACAGTGCCTGTAATCACCCACTGCCTACAGCCAGGAACTAGCACAGTGCCTGTAATCACCCACTGCCCAGAGCCAGGAACTAGCACCGCGCCTGTAATCACCGACTGCCCAGAGCTAGGAACTAGCACAGTGTCTATAATCACCATCTGCCTAGAGCCAGGAACTAGCACAGTGCCTGTAATCACCCACTGCCCAGAGCCAGGAACTAGCATACTGCCTGTAATCACCCACTACCCAGAGCCAGGAACTAGCACAGTGCCTGTAATCACCCACTACCCAGAGCCAGGAAATAGCATAGTGCCTGTGTGAGGGTACTGGGTTCAAAATCACTCAGTCACGGTGGTAGATGAAAAACCAACAGTGGTTTATTGAACAGAATGGGTTATAAACAGCTCAGCACACTTCTGTGATCCAATTCTACATGACAATTCCCTCCTGGAACTCCTGACAGAACATTACTTCTTAGCCAGTCTCCTGCCACTCTCTGACCTTCTCTCCCAGATCCCTCTCAACCCCCTGTTTGCTATTATCAAAACCTTTGTCTTTTCTACCAGAAGGCGACACCCCCAGAACAGTTTCAGAGCAAACCTACTTTCAAATGTCCAGGTATGTCTCCTAGGCCACAATAGATGTTAACTAAATTAACCTTACTTAATCTGATTGTGTGGCCTGGAATCCATTGTGTGGGGAAGAATGAGGGGGTTGTATGGCCTGACATCTGAGACTGGCTGTATCTCCAACAGCAAACACACAGGTTATCTGAGCAGTCACATGGGGGGGACATTATTTTACAAACTATAACACAATAACCAATACATTCATATATATACATCGAAAACATAACTGTACCCTTGTAACAATAACATCATACAATATAATACAATATTGCCTAGTACATAGCCAAATACAGAGCAACAATTAGTGTAGTCCATGGGTCAGACCAGGGCTAGGGAAGTAGCTGCGTTTCTTTTACCACTGTGTGACACAACGCACCGGCTGTGTTGTCACAGCCTGTAATCACCCGCTGCCCATAGCCAGGAACTAGCACAGTGCCTGCAATCACCCAGTGCCCAGAGCCAGGAACTAGCACAGTGCCTGTAATCACCATCTGCCCAGAGCCAGGAACTAGCACAGTGCCTGTAATCACCCACTGCCCAGAGCTAGAAACTAGCACAGTGCCTGTAATCACCCACTGCCCAGAGACAGGAACTAGCACAGTGCCTGTAATCACTCACTGCCGAGAGCCAGGAACTAGCACAGTGCCTGTAATCACCCACTGCCCAGAGCCAGGAACTAGCACAGTGCCTGTAATCACCCACTACCCAGAGCCAGGAAATAGCATAGTGCCTGTGTGAGGATACTGGGTTCAAAATCACTCAGTCATGGTGGTAGATGAAAAACCAACAGTGGTTTATTGAACAGAATGGGTTATAAACAGCTCAGCACACTTCTGTGATCCAATTCTACACGACAATTCCCTCCTGGAACTCCTGACAGAACATTACTTCTTAGCCAGTCTCCTGCCACTCTCTGACCTTCTCTCCCAGATCCCTCTCAACCCCCTGTTTGCTATTATCAAAACCTTTGTCTTTTCTACCAGAAGGCGACACCCCCAGAAGAGTTTCAGAGCAAACCTACTTTCAAATGTCCAGGCATGTCTCCTAGGCCACAATAGATGTTAACTAACACCCACTGCCCAGAGCCAGGAACTAGCACAGCGCCTGTAATCACCGAATGCCCAGAGCCAGGAACTAGCACAGTGTCTATAATCACCATCTGCCCAGAGCCAGGAACTAGCACAGTGCCTGTAATCACCCACTGCCCATAGCCAGGAACTAGCACAGAGCCTGTAATCACCCACTGCCCAGATTCAGGAACTAGCACAGCGCCTGTAATCACCGACTGCCCAGAGCCAGGAATTAGCACAGTGTCTGTAATCACCCACTGCCCAGAGCCAGGAACTAGCACAGCACCTGTAATCACCCACTGCCCAGAGCCAGGAACTAGCACAGTGCCTGTAATCACCCACTTCCCAGAGCCAGGAACTAGCACAGTGTCTGTAATCACCCACTGCGCAGAGCCAGGAACTAGCACATCGCCTGTAATCACCAACTGCCCAGAGCCAGGAACTAGCACACTGCCTGTAATCACCCACTGCCCAGAGCCAGGAACTAGCACAGCTCCTGCAATCACCTACTGCCCAGAGCCAGGAACTAGCACAGCGCCTGTAATCACCACCTGCCCAGAGCCAGGAACTAGCACAGAGCCTGTAATCACCCACTGCCCAGAGCCAGGAACTAGCACAGTGTCTGTAATCACCCACTTCCCAGAGACAGGAACTAGCACAGCGCCTGTAATCACCACCTGCCCAGAGCCAGGAACTAGCACAGTGCCTGTAATCACCCACTGCCCAGAGACAGGAAGTAGCACAGTGCCTGTAATCTCTCACTGCCCAGAGCCAGGAACTAGCACAGCGCCTGTAATCACCCACTGCCCAGAGACAGGAACTAGCACAGTGCCTGTAATCACCCACTGCCCAGAGCCAGGAACCAGCACACTGCCTGTAATCACCCACTGCCCAGAGCCAGGAACTAGCACAGCTCCTGCAATCACCCACTGCCCAGAGCCAGGAACTAGCACTGAGCCTGTAATCACCTACTGCCCAGAGCCAGGAACTAGTACAGTGCCTGTAATCACCCACTGCCCAGAGCCAGGATGTAGCACAGAGCCTGCAATCACCCACTGACCAGAGCCAGGAACTAGCACAGTGCCTGTAATCACCCACTGCCTACAGCCAGGAACTAGCACAGTGCCTGTAATCACCCACTGCCCAGAGCCAGGAACTAGCACAGCGCCTGTAATCACCCACTACCTACAGCCAGGAACTAGCACAGTGCCTGTAATCACCCACTGCCTACAGCCAGGAACTAGACACAGTGCCTGTAATCACCCACTGCCCAGAGCCAGGATCTAGCACAGAGCCTGCAATCACCCATTGACCAGAGCCAGGAACTAGCACAGTGCCTGTAATCACCCACTGCCTTCAGCCAGGAACTAGCACAGTGCCTGTAATCACCCACTGCCCAGAGCCAGGAACTAGCACAGCGCCTGTAATCACCCACTGCCTACAGCCAGGAACTAGCACAGTGCCTGTAATCACCCACTGCCTACAGCCAGGAACTAGCACAGTGCCTGTAATCACCCACTGCCCAGAGCCAGGAACTAGCACCGCGCCTGTAATCACCGACTGCCCAGAGCTAGGAACTAGCACAGTGTCTATAATCACCATCTGCCTAGAGCCAGGAACTAGCACAGTGCCTGTAATCACCCACTGCCCAGAGCCAGGAACTAGCATACTGCCTGTAATCACCCACTACCCAGAGCCAGGAACTAGCACAGTGCCTGTAATCACCCACTACCCAGAGCCAGGAAATAGCATAGTGCCTGTGTGAGGGTACTGGGTTCAAAATCACTCAGTCACGGTGGTAGATGAAAAACCAACAGTGGTTTATTGAACAGAATGGGTTATAAACAGCTCAGCACACTTCTGTGATCCAATTCTACATGACAATTCCCTCCTGGAACTCCTGACAGAACATTACTTCTTAGCCAGTCTCCTGCCACTCTCTGACCTTCTCTCCCAGATCCCTCTCAACCCCCTGTTTGCTATTATCAAAACCTTTGTCTTTTCTACCAGAAGGCGACACCCCCAGAACAGTTTCAGAGCAAACCTACTTTCAAATGTCCAGGTATGTCTCCTAGGCCACAATAGATGTTAACTAAATTAACCTTACTTAATCTGATTGTGTGGCCTGGAATCCATTGTGTGGGGAAGAATGAGGGGGTTGTATGGCCTGACATCTGAGACTGGCTGTATCTCCAACAGCAAACACACAGGTTATCTGAGCAGTCACATGGGGGGGACATTATTTTACAAACTATAACACAATAACCAATACATTCATATATATACATCGAAAACATAACTGTACCCTTGTAACAATAACATCATACAATATAATACAATATTGTCTAGTACATAGCCAAATACAGAGCAACAATTAGTGTAGTCCATGGGTCAGACCAGGGCTAGGGAAGTAGCTGCGTGTCTTTTACCACTGTGTGACACAACGCACCGGCTGTGTTGTCACAGCCTGTAATCACCCACTGCCCATAGCCAGAAACTAGCACAGTGCCTGCAATCACCCAGTGCCCAGAGCCAGGAACTAGCACAGTGCCTGTAATCACCATTTGCCCAGAGCCAGGAACTAGCACAGTGCCTGTAATCACCCACTGCCCAGAGCTAGAAACTAGCACAGTGCCTGCAATCACCCAGTGCCCAGAGACAGGAACTAGCACAGTGCCTGTAATCACTCACTGCCGAGAGCCAGGAACTAGCACAGTGCCTGTAATCACCCACTGCCAAGAGCCAGGAACTAGCACAGAGACTGTAATCACCCACTGCCCAGAGCCAGGAACTAGCACAGTGCCTGTAATCACCCACTGCCCAGAGCCAGGAACTAGCACAGTGCCTGTAATCACCAACTGCCCAGAGCCAGGAACTAGCACAATGACTGTAATCACCAACTGCCCAGAGCCAGGAACTAGCACAGTGCCTGTAATCACCAACTGCCCAGAGCCAGGAACTAGCACCGCGCCTGTAATCACCCACTGCCTACAGCCAGGAACCAGCACAGAGCCTGTAATCACCCACTGCCCATAGCCAGGAACTAGCACAGTGCCTGTAATCACCAACTGCCCAGAGCCAGGAACTAGCACAGTGCCTGTAATCACCAACTGCCCAGAGCCAGGAACTAGCACAGTGCCTGTAATCACCAACTGCCCAGAGCCAGGAACTAGCACAGTGCCTGTAATCACCAACTGCCCAGAGCCAGGAACTAGCACAGCGCCTGTAATCACCCACTGCCTACAGCCAGGAACTAGCACAGTGCCTGTAATCACCCACTGCCTACAGCCAGGAACTAGCACAGTGCCTGTAATCACCCACTGCCCAGAGCCAGGAAATAGCACCGCGCCTGTAATCACCGACTGCCCAGAGCTAGGAACTAGCACAGTGTCTATAATCACCATCTGCCTAGAGCCAGGAACTAGCACAGTACCTGTAATCACCCACTACCCAGAGCCAGGAAATAGCATAGTGCCTGTGTGAGGATACTGGGTTCAAAATCACTCAGTCATGGTGGTAGATGAAAAACCAACAGTGGTTTATTGAACAGAATGGGTTATAAACAGCTCAGCACACTTCTGTGATCCAATTCTACACGACAATTCCCTCCTGGAACTCCTGACAGAACATTACTTCTTAGCCAGTCTCCTGCCACTCTCTGGCCTTCTCTCCCAGATTCCTCTCAACCCCCTGTCCAGAACCAGGAACTAGCACAGAGCCTGTAATCACCAACTGACCAGAGCCAGGAACTAGCACAGAGCCTGTAATCACCCACTGCCCAGAGACAGTAACTAGCACAGAGCATGTAATCACCCACTGCCCAGAGCCAGGAACTAGCACAGCGCCTGTAATCACCGACTGCCCAGAGCCAGGAACTAGCACAGTGTCTGTAATCACTATCTGCCC
This sequence comes from Pseudophryne corroboree, assembly GCF_028390025.1. Classification (NCBI taxonomy): domain Eukaryota; kingdom Metazoa; phylum Chordata; class Amphibia; order Anura; family Myobatrachidae; genus Pseudophryne; species Pseudophryne corroboree. Next base: position 11,727,638 of record NC_086450.1, on the reverse strand, counting down.
AGAGCCAGGAACTAGCACGGTGCCTGTAATCACCAACTGCCCAGAGCCTGGAACTAGCACAGAGCCTGTAATCACCTACTGCCCAGAGCCAGGATCTAGCACAGAGCCTGCAATCACCCACTGACCAGAGCCAGGAGCTAGCACAGTGCCTGTAATCACCCACTGCCTACAGCCAGGAACTAGCACAGTGCCTGTAATCACCAACTACCCAGAGCCAGGAACTAGCACAGCGCCTGTAATCACCCACTGCCTACAGCCAGGAACTAGCACAGTGCCTGTAATCACCCACTGCCTACAGCCAGGAACTAGCACAGTGCCTGTAATCACCCACTGCCCAGAGCAAGGAACTAGCACCGCGCCTGTAATCACCGACTGCCCAGAGCTAGGAACTAGCACAGTGTCTATAATCACCATCTGCCTAGAGCCAGGAACTAGCACAGTGCCTGTAATCACCCACTGCCCAGAGCCAGGAACTAGCACACTGCCTGTAATCACCCACTACCCAGAGCCAGGAACTAGCACAGTGCCTGTAATCACCCACTACCCAGAGCCAGGAAATAGCATAGTGCCTGTGTGAGGATACTGGGTTCAAAATCACTCAGTCATGGTGGTAGGTGAAAAACCAACAGTGGTTTATTGAACAGAATGGGTTATAAACAGCTCAGCACACTTCAGTGATCCAATTCTACACGACAATTCCCTCCTGGAACTCCTGACAGAACATTACTTCTTAGCCAGTCTCCTGCCACTCTCTGACCTTCTCTCCCAGATCCCTCTCAACCCCCTGTTTGCTATTATCAAAACCTTTGTCTTTTCTACCAGAAGGCGACACCCCCAGAACAGTTTCAGAGCAAACCTACTTTCACATGTCCAGGCATGTCTCCTAGGCCACAATAGATGTTAACTAAATTAACCTTACTTAATCTGATTGTGTTGCCTGGAATCCATTGTGTGGGGAAGAATGAGGGGGTTGTATGGCCTGACATCTGAGACTGGCTGTATCTCCAACAGCAAACACACAGGTTATCTGAGCAGTCACATGGGGGGGACATTATTTTACAAACTATAACACAATAACCAATACATTCATATATATACATCGAAAACATAACTGTACCCTTGTAACAATAACATCATACAATATATTACAATATTGCCTAGTAAATAGCCAAATACAGAGCAACAATTAGTGTAGTCCATGGGTCAGACCAGGGCTAGGGAAGTAGCTGCGTGTCTTTTACCACTGTGTGACACAACGCACCGGCTGTGTTGTCACAGCCTGTAATCACCCACTGCCCATAGCCAGGAACTAGCACAGTGCCTGCAATCACCCAGTGCCCAGAGCCAGGAACTAGCACAGTGCCTGTAATCACCATCTGCCCAGAGCCAGGAACTAGCACAGTGCCTGTAATCACCCACTGCCCAAAGCTAGAAACTAGCACAGTGCCTGCAATCACCCAGTGCCCAGAGACAGGAACTAGCACAGTGCCTGTAATCACTCACTGCCGAGAGCCAGGAACTAGCACAGTGCCTGTAATCATCCACTGCCAAGAGCCAGGAACTAGCACAGAGACTGTAATCACCCACTGCCCAGAGCCAGGAACTAGCACAGTGCCTGTAATCACCCACTGCCAAGAGCCAGGAACTAGCACAGTGCCTGTAATCACCCACTACCCAGAGCCAGGAACCAGCACAGAGCCTGTAATCACCCACTGCCCAGAGCCAGGAACTAGCACAGTGCCTGTAATCACCAACTGCCCAGAGCCAGGAACTAGCACAATGCCTGTAATCACCAACTGCCCAGAGCCAGGAACTAGCACATTACTTGTAACCACCAACTGCCCACATCCAGGAACTAGCACAGAGCCAGCAATTACCCACCACTGAGAGCCAGGAATTAGCACAGTGCCTGTAATCACCCACTGCCCAGAGGCAGGAACTAGCACATTGCCAGTAATCCCCCACTGCCCAGAGCCAAAAACAAGCACAGTGCCTGTAATCCCCCACTGCGCAGAGCCAGGAACTAGCACAGAGCCTGTAATCACCAACTGACCAAAGCCAGTAACTAGCACAGTGCCTGCAATCACCCATTGCCCAGACCCAGGAACTAGCACAGAGCCTGTAATCACCCACTGCCCAGAGCCAGGAACTAGCACAGCGCCTGTAATCACCGACTGCCCAGAGCCAGGAACTAGCACAGTGTCTATAATCACCATCTGCCCAGAGCCAGGAACTAGCACAGTGCCTGTAATCACCCACTGCCCATAGCCAGGAACTAGCACAGAGCCTGTAATCACCCTCTGCCCAGATTCAGGAACTAGCACAGCGCCTGTAATCACCGACTGCCCAGAGCCAGGAATTAGCACAGTGTCTGTAATCACCCACTGCCCAGAGCCAGGAACTAGCACAGCACCTGTAATCACCCACTGCCCAGAGCCAGGAACTAGCACAGTGCCTGTAATCACCCACTGCCCAGAGCCAGGAACTAGCACAGTGGCTGTAATCACCCACTGCCCAGAGCCAGGAACTAGCACAGCCCCTCAAATCACCCACTGCCCAGAGCCAGGAACTATCACAGTGTCTGTAATCTCCCACTGCCCAACGCCAGGAACTAGCACAGTGCCTGTAATCACCCACTGCCCAGAGCCAGGAACTAGCACAGTGCCTGTAATCACCCACTGCTCAGAGCCAGGAACTAGCACAGGACAGTAATCACCCACTGCCCAGAGCCAGGAACTAGCACAGCGCCTGTAATCACCACCTGCCCAGAGCCAGGAACTAGCACAGAGCCTGTAATCACCCACTGCCCAGAGCCAGGAACTAGCACAGTGGCTGTAATCACCCACTGCCCAGAGCCAGGAACTAGCACAGTGCCTGTAATCACCACCTGCCCAGAGCCAGGAACTAGCACAGTGCCTGTAATCACCCACTGCCCAGAGCCAGGAACTAGCACAGTGGCTGTAATCACCCACTGCCCAGAGCCAGGAACTAGCACAGCGCCTGTAATCACCCACTGCCCAGAGCCAGGAACTATCACAGTGTCTGTAATCTCCCACTGCCCAACGCCAGGAACTAGCACAGTGCCTGTAATCACCCACTGCCCAGAGCCAGGAACTAGCACAGTGCCTGTAATCACCCACTGCTCAGAGCCAGGAACTAGCACAGGACAGTAATCACCCACTGCCCAGAGCCAGGAACTAGCACAGCGCCTGTAATCACCACCTGCCCAGAGCCAGGAACTAGCACAGAGCCTGTAATCACCCACTGCCCAGAGCCAGGAACTAGCACAGTGTCTGTAATCACCCACTTCCCAGAGACAGGAACTAGCACAGTGCCTGTAATCACCACCTGCCCAGAGCCAGGAACTAGCACAGTGCCTGTAATCACCCACTGCCCAGAGCCAGGAAGTAGCACAGTGCCTGTAATCACTCACTGCCCAGAGCCAGGAACTAGCACAGCGCCTGTAATCACCCACTGCCCAGAGACAGGAACCAGCACAGTGCCTGTAATCACCCACTGCCCAGAGCCAGGAACTAGCACACTGCCTGTAATCACCCACTGCCCAGAGCCAGGAACTAGCACAGAGCATCTAATCACCCACTGCCCAGAGCCAGGAACTAGCACAGAGCCTGTAATCACCTACTGCCCAGAGCCAGGATCTAGCACAGAGCCTGCAATCACCCACTGACCAGAGCCAGGAGCTAGCACAGTGCCTGTAATCACCCACTGCCTACAGCCAGGAACTAGCACAGTGCCTGTAATCACCAACTGCCCAGAGCCAGGAACTAGCACAGCGCCTGTAATCACCCACTGCCTACAGCCAGGAACTAGCACAGTGCCTGTAATCACCCACTGCCTACAGCCAGGAACTAGCACAGTGCCTGTAATCACCCACTGCCCAGAGCAAGGAACTAGCACCGCGCCTGTAATCACCGACTGCCCAGAGCTAGGAACTAGCACAGTGTCTATAATCACCATCTGCCTAGAGCCAGGAACTAGCACAGTGCCTGTAATCACCCACTGCCCAGAGCCAGGAACTAGCACACTGCCTGTAATCACCCACTACCCAGAGCCAGGAACTAGCACAGTGCCTGTAATCACCCACTACCCAGAGCCAGGAAATAGCATAGTGCCTGTGTGAGGATACTGGGTTCAAAATTACTCAGTCATGGTAGTAGGTGAAAAACCAACAGTGGTTTATTGAACAGAATGGGTTATAAACAGCTCAGCACACTTCAGTGATCCAATTCTACACGACAATTCCCTCCTGGAACTCCTGACAGAACATTACTTCTTAGCCAGTCTCCTGCCACTCTCTGACCTTCTCTCCCAGATCCCTCTCAACCCCCTGTTTGCTATTATCAAAACCTTTGTCTTTTCTACCAGAAGGCGACACCCCCAGAACAGTTTCAGAGCAAACCTACTTTCACATGTCCAGGCATGTCTCCTAGGCCACAATAGATGTTAACTAAATTAACCTTACTTAATCTGATTGTGTGGCCTGGAATCCATTGTGTGGGGAAGAATGAGGGGGTTGTATGGCCTGACATCTGAGACTGGCTGTATCTCCAACAGCAAACACACAGGTTATCTGAGCAGTCACATGGGGGGGACATTATTTTACAAACTATAACACAATAACCAATACATTCATATATATACATCGAAAACATAACTGTACCCTTGTAACAATAACATCATACAATATAATACAATATTGCCTAGTACATAGCCAAATACAGAGCAACAATTAGTGTAGTCCATGGGTCAAACCAGGGCTAGGGAAGTAGCTGCGTGTCTTTTACCACTGTGTGACACAACGCACCGGCTGTGTTGTCACAGCCTGTAATCACCCACTGCCCATAGCCAGGAACTAGCACAGTGCCTGCAATCACCCAGTGCCCAGAGCCAGGAACTAGCACAGTGCCTGTAATCACCATCTGCCCAGAGCCAGGAACTAGCACAGTGCCTGTAATCACCCACTGCCCAAAGCTAGAAACTAGCACAGTGCCTGCAATCACCCAGTGCCCAGAGACAGGAACTAGCACAGTGCCTGTAATCACTCACTGCCGAGAGCCAGGAACTAGCACAGTGCCTGTAATCATCCACTGCCAAGAGCCAGGAACTAGCACAGAGACTGTAATCACCCACTGCCCAGAGCCAGGAACTAGCACAGTGCCTGTAATCACCCACTGCCAAGAGCCAGGAACTAGCACAGTGCCTGTAATCACCCACTACCCAGAGCCAGGAACCAGCACAGAGCCTGTAATCACCCACTGCCCAGAGCCAGGAACTAGCACAGTGCCTGTAATCACCAACTGCCCAGAGCCAGGAACTAGCACAATGCCTGTAATCACCAACTGCCCAGAGCCAGGAACTAGCACATTACTTGTAACCACCAACTGCCCACATCCAGGAACTAGCACAGAGCCAGCAATTACCCACTGCTGAGAGCCAGGAATTAGCACAGTGCCTGTAATCACCCACTGCCCAGAGGCAGGAACTAGCACATTACTTGTAACGACCAACTGCCCAAAGCCGGGAACTAGCACAGTGCCTGTAATCACCCACTGCTCAGAGACAGGAACTAGCACAGAGCCTGTAATCACCAACTGACCAGAGCCAGGAACTAGCACAGAGCCTGTAATCACCCACTGCCCAGAGCCAGGAACTAGCACAGAGCCTGTAATCACCCACTGCCCAGAGCCAGGAACTAGCACAGCGCCTGTAGTCACCGACTGCCCAGAGCCAAGAACCAGCACAGAGCCTGTAATCACCCACTGCCCAGAGCCAGGAACTAGCACAGTGCCTGTAATCACCAACTGCCCAGAGCCAGGAACTAGCACAATGCCTGTAATCACCTACTGCCCAGAGCCAGGAACTAGCACATTACTTGTAACCACCAACTGCCCACATCCAGGAACTAGCACAGTGCCTGTAATCACCCACTGCCTAGAGTCAGGAACTAGCACAGTACTTGTAACAACCAACTGCCCAGAGCCAGGAACTAGCACAGTGCCTGTAATCACCCACTGCCCAGAGTCAGGAACTAGCACAGTACTTGTAACGACCAACTTGCCAGAGCCAGGAACGAGCACAGAGCCTGTAATCACCCACTGCCCAGAGCCAGGAACTAGCACAGAGCCTGTAATCACCCACTGCCCAGAGCCAGGAACTAGCACAGCGCCTGTAATCACCCACTGCCCAGAGCCAGGAACTAGCACGGCGCCTGAAGTCACCGACTGCCCAGAGCCAAGAACTAGCACAGTGTCTGTAATCACCATCTGCCCAGAGCCAGGAACTAGCACAGTGCCTGTAATCACCAACTGCCCAGAGCCAGGAACTAGCACAGCACCTGTAATCACCCACTGCCCAGAGCCAGGAGCTAGCACATTACCTGTAATCGCCACCTGGCTAGAGCCAGGAACTAGCACAGTGCCTGTAATCACCCACTGCCCAGAGCCAGGAACTAGCACAGTGCCAGTAATCCCCCACTGCCCAGAGCCAAAAACTAGCACAGTGTCTGTAATCCCCCACTGCGCAGAGCCAGGAACTAGCACAGAGCCTGTAATCACCAACTGACCAGAGCCAGGAACTAGCACAGCCCCTCAAATCACCCACTGCCCAGAGCCAGGAACTAGCACAGTGCCTGTAATCACCCACTGCTCAGAGCCAGGAACTAGCACAGGACAGTAATCACCCACTGCCCAGAGCCAGGAACTAGCACAGCGCCTGTAATCACCACCTGCCCAGAGCCAGGAACTAGCACAGAGCCTGTAATCACCCACTGCCCAGAGCCAGGAACTAGCACAGTGTCTGTAATCACCCACTTCCCAGAGACAGGAACTAGCACAGTGCCTGTAATCACCACCTGCCCAGAGCCAGGAACTAGCACAGTGCCTGTAATCACCCACTGCCCAGAGCCAGGAAGTAGCACAGTGCCTGTAATCACTCACTGCCCAGAGCCAGGAACTAGCACAGCGCCTGTAATCACCCACTGCCCAGAGACAGGAACTAGCACAGTGCCTGTAATCACCCACTGCCCAGAGCCAGGAACTAGCACACTGCCTGTAATCACCCACTGCCCAGAGCCAGGAACTAGCACAGAGCATGTAATCACCCACTGCCCAGAGCCAGGAACTAGCACAGAGCCTGTAATCACCTACTGCCCAGAGCCAGGATCTAGCACAGAGCCTGCAATCACCCACTGACCAGAGCCAGGAGCTAGCACAGTGCCTGTAATCACCCACTGCCTACAGCCAGGAACTAGCACAGTGCCTGTAATCACCAACTGCCCAGAGCCAGGAACTAGCACAGCGCCTGTAATCACCCACTGCCTACAGCCAGGAACTAGCACGGTGCCTGTAATCACCCACTGCCTACAGCCAGGAACTAGCGCAGTGCCTGTAATCACCCACTGCCCAGAGCAAGGAACTAGCACCGCGCCTGTAATCACCGACTGCCCAGAGCTAGGAACTAGCACAGTGTCTATAATCACCATCTGCCTAGAGCCAGGAACTAGCACAGTGCCTGTAATCACCCACTGCCCAGAGCCAGGAACTAGCACACTGCCTGTAATCACCCACTACCCAGAGCCAGGAACTAGCACAGTGCCTGTAATCACCCACTACCCAGAGCCAGGAAATAGCATAGTGCCTGTGTGAGGATACTGGGTTCAAAATCACTCAGTCATGGTGGTAGGTGAAAAACCAACAGTGGTTTATTGAACAGAATGGGTTATAAACAGCTCAGCACACTTCAGTGATCCAATTCTACACGACAATTCCCTCCTGGAACTCCTGACAGAACATTACTTCTTAGCCAGTCTCCTGCCACTCTCTGACCTTCTCTCCCAGATCCCTCTCAACCCCCTGTTTGCTATTATCAAAACCTTTGTCTTTTCTACCAGAAGGCGACACCCCCAGAACAGTTTCAGAGCAAACCTACTTTCACATGTCCAGGCATGTCTCCTAGGCCACAATAGATGTTAACTAAATTAACCTTACTTAATCTGATTGTGTGGCCTGGAATCCATTGTGTGGGGAAGAATGAGGGGGTTGTATGGCCTGACATCTGAGACTGGCTGTATCTCCAACAGCAAACACACAGGTTATCTGAGCAGTCACATGGGGGGGACATTATTTTACAAACTATAACACAATAACCAATACATTCATATATATACATCGAAAACATAACTGTACCCTTGTAACAATAACATCATACAATATAATACAATATTGCCTAGTACATAGCCAAATACAGAGCAACAATTAGTGTAGTCCATGGGTCAGACCAGGGCTAGGGAAGTAGCTGCGTGTCTTTTACCACTGTGTGACACAACGCACCGGCTGTGTTGTCACAGCCTGTAATCACCCACTGCCCATAGCCAGGAACTAGCACAGTGCCTGCAATCACCCAGTGCCCAGAGCCAGGAACTAGCACAGTGCCTGTAATCACCATCTGCCCAGAGCCAGGAACTAGCACAGTGCCTGTAATCACCCACTGCCCAAAGCTAGAAACTAGCACAGTGCCTGCAATCACCCAGTGCCCAGAGACAGGAACTAGCACAGTGCCTGTAATCACTCACTGCCGAGAGCCAGGAACTAGCACAGTGCCTGTAATCATCCACTGCCAAGAGCCAGGAACTAGCACAGAGACTGTAATCACCCACTGCCCAGAGCCAGGAACTAGCACAGTGCCTGTAATCACCCACTGCCAAGAGCCAGGAACTAGCACAGTGCCTGTAATCACCCACTACCCAGAGCCAGGAACCAGCACAGAGCCTGTAATCACCCACTGCCCAGAGCCAGGAACTAGCACAATGCCTGTAATCACCAACTGCCCAGAGCCAGGAACTAGCACATTACTTGTAACCACCAACTGCCCACATCCAGGAACTAGCACAGAGCCAGCAATTACCCACTGCTGAGAGCCAGGAATTAGCACAGTGCCTGTAATCACCCACTGCCCAGAGGCAGGAACTAGCACATTACTTGTAACGACCAACTGCCCAAAGCCAGGAACTAGCACAGTGCCTGTAATCACCCACTGCTCAGAGACAGGAACTAGCACAGAGCCTGTAATCACCAACTGACCAGAGCCAGGAACTAGCACAGAGCCTGTAATCACCCACTGCCCAGAGCCAGGAACTAGCACAGAGCCTGTAATCACCCACTGCCCAGAGCCAGGAACTAGCACAGCGCCTGTAGTCACCGACTGCCCAGAGCCAAGAACCAGCACAGAGCCTGTAATCACCCACTGCCCAGAGCCAGGAACTAGCACAGTGCCTGTAATCACCAACTGCCCAGAGCCAGGAACTAGCACAATGCCTGTAATCACCTACTGCCCAGAGCCAGGAACTAGCACATTACTTGTAACCACCAACTGCCCACATCCAGGAACTAGCACAGTGCCTGTAATCACCCACTGCCTAGAGTCAGGAACTAGCACAGTACTTGTAACGACCAACTGCCCAGAGCCAGGAACTAGCACAGTGCCTGTAATCACCCACTGCCCAGAGTCAGGAACTAGCACAGTACTTGTAACGACCAACTTGCCAGAGCCAGGAACTAGCACAGAGCCTGTAATCACCCACTGCCCAGAGCCAGGAACTAGCACAGAGCCTGTAATCACCCACTGCCCAGAGCCAGGAACTAGCACAGCGCCTGTAATCACCCACTGCCCAGAGCCAGGAACTAGCACAGCGCCTGAAGTCACCGACTGCCCAGAGCCAAGAACTAGCACAGTGTCTGTAATCACCATCTGCCCAGAGCCAGGAACTAGCACGGTGCCTGTAATCACCAACTGCCCAGAGCCAGGAACTAGCACAGCACCTGTAATCACCCACTGCCCAGAGCCAGGAACTAGCACATTACCTGTAATCGCCACCTGGCTAGAGCCAGGAACTAGCACAGTGCCTGTAATCACCCACTGCCCAGAGCCAGGAACTAGCACAGTGCCAGTAATCCCCCACTGCCCAGAGCCAAAAACTAGCACAGTGTCTGTAATCCCCCACTGCGCAGAGCCAGGAACTAGCACAGTGCCTGCAATCACCCAGTGCCCAGAGACAGGAACTAGCACAGTGCCTGTAATCACTCACTGCCGAGAGCCAGGAACTAGCACAGTGCCTGTAATCATCCACTGCCAAGAGCCAGGAACTAGCACAGAGACTGTAATCACCCACTGCCCAGAGCCAGGAACTAGCACAGTGCCTGTAATCACCCACTGCCAAGAGCCAGGAACTAGCACAGTGCCTGTAATCACCCACTACCCAGAGCCAGGAACCAGCACAGAGCCTGTAATCACCCACTGCCCAGAGCCAGGAACTAGCACAGTGCCTGTAATCACCAACTGCCCAGAGCCAGGAACTAGCACAATGCCTGTAATCACCAACTGCCCAGAGCCAGGAACTAGCACATTACTTGTAACCACCAACTGCCCACATCCAGGAACTAGCACAGTGCCTGTAATCACCCACTGCCTAGAGTCAGGAACTAGCACAGTACTTGTAACGACCAACTGCCCAGAGCCAGGAACTAGCACAGTGCCTGTAATCACCCACTGCCCAGAGTCAGGAACTAGCACAGTACTTGTAACGACCAACTTGCCAGAGCCAGGAACTAGCACAGAGCCTGTAATCACCCACTGCCCAGAGCCAGGAACTAGCACAGCGCCTGAAGTCACCGACTGCCCAGAGCCAAGACCTAGCACAGTGTCTGTAATCACCATCTGCCCAGAGCCAGGAACTAGCATGGTGCCTGTAATCACCAACTGCCCAGAGCCAGGAACTAGCACAGCACCTGTAATCGCCACCTGGCTAGAGCCAGGAACTAGCACAGTGCCTGTAATCACCCACTGCCCAGAGCCAGGAACTAGCACAGTGCCAGTAATCCCCCACTGCCCAGAGCCAAAAACTAGCACAGTGTCTGTAATCCCCCACTGCGCAGAGCCAGGAACTAGCACAGTGCCTGTAGTCACCCACTGCCCAGAGCCAGGAACTAGCACAGTGCCAGTAATCCCCCACTGCCCAGAGCCAAAAACTAGCACAGTGCCTGTAATCACCCACTGCCAAGAGCCAGGAACTAGCACAGTGCCTGTAATCACCCACTACCCAGAGCCAGGAACCAGCACAGAGCCTGTAATCACCCACTGCCCAGAGCCAGGAACTAGCACAGAGCCTGTAATCACCCACTGCCCAGAGCCAGGAACTAGCACAGTGCCAGTAATCCCCCACTGCCCAGAGCCAAAAACTAGCACAGTGCCTGTAATCACCCACTGCCAAGAGCCAGGAACTAGCACAGTGCCTGTAATCACCCACTACCCAGAGCCAGGAACCAGCACAGAGCCTGTAATCACCCACTGCCCAGAGCCAGGAACTAGCACAGTGTCTGTAATCACCATCTGCCCAGAGACAGGAACTAGCACAGTGCCTGTAATCACCAACTGCCCAGAGCCAGGAACTAGCACAGTGCCAGTAATCCCCCACTGCCCAGAGCCAAAAACTAGCACAGTGCCTGTAATCACCCACTGCCAAGAGCCAGGAACTAGCACAGTGCCTGTAATCACCCACTACCCAGAGCCAGGAACCAGCACAGAGCCTGTAATCACCCACTGCCCAGAGCCAGGAACTAGCACAGTGTCTGTAATCACCATCTGCCCAGAGACAGGAACTAGCACAGTGTCTGTAATCACCCACTGCCCAGAGCCAGGAACTAGCACAGAGCCTGTAATCACCATCTGCCCAGAGACAGGAACTAGCACAGCCTGTAATCACCATCTGCCCAGAGACAGGAACTAGCACAGAGCCTGTAATCACCCACTGCCCAGAGACAGGAGCTAGCACAGAGCCTGTAATCACCCACTGCCCAGAGCCAGGAACTAGCACAGTGCCTTTAATCACCCACTGCCCAGAGCCAGGAACTAGCACAGTGTCTGTAATCACCCAGTGCGCAAAGCCAGGAACTAGCACAGTGCCTGTAATCACCAACTGCCCAGAGACAGGAACTAGCACAGTGCCTGTAATCACCCACTGCCCAGAGCCAGGAACTAGCACAGTGCCTGTAATCACCCACTGCCCAGAGCCAGGAACTAGCACAGAGCCAGCAATTACCCACTGCCCAGAGCCTGGAACTATCACAGCGCCTGTAATCACCCACTGCTCAGAGACAGGAACTAGCACAGTGCCTGTAATCACCCACTGCCCAGAGACAGGAGCTAGCACAGAGCCTGTAATCACCCACTGCCCAGAGCCAGGAACTAGCACAGTGCCTGTAATCACCCACTGCCCAGAGCCAGGAACTAGCACAGTGCCTGTAATCACCCACTGCCTACAGCCAGGAACTAGCACAGTGCCTGTAATCACCAACTGCCCAGAGCCAGGAACTAGCACAGCGCCTGTAATCACCCACTGCCTACAGCCAGGAACTAGCACAGTGCCTGTAATCACCCACTGCCTACAGCCAGGAACTAGCGCAGTGCCTGTAATCACCCACTGCCCAGAGCAAGGAACTAGCACCGCGCCTGTAATCACCGACTGCCCAGAGCTAGGAACTAGCACAGTGTCTATAATCACCATCTGCCTAGAGCCAGGAACTAGCACAGTGCCTGTAATCACCCACTGCCCAGAGCCAGGAACTAGCACACTGCCTGTAATCACCCACTACCCAGAGCCAGGAACTAGCACAGTGCCTGTAATCACCCACTACCCAGAGCCAGGAAATAGCATAGTGCCTGTGTGAGGATACTGGGTTCAAAATCACTCAGTCATGGTGGTAGGTGAAAAACCAACAGTGGTTTATTGAACAGAATGGGTTATAAACAGCTCAGCACACTTCAGTGATCCAATTCTACACGACAATTCCCTCCTGGAACTCCTGACAGAACATTACTTCTTAGCCAGTCTCCTGCCACTCTCTGACCTTCTCTCCCAGATCCCTCTCAACCCCCTGTTTGCTATTATCAAAACCTTTGTCTTTTCTACCAGAAGGCGACACCCCCAGAACAGTTTCAGAGCAAACCTACTTTCACATGTCCAGGCATGTCTCCTAGGCCACAATAGATGTTAACTAAATTAACCTTACTTAATCTGATTGTGTGGCCTGGAATCCATTGTGTGGGGAAGAATGAGGGGGTTGTATGGCCTGACATCTGAGACTGGCTGTATCTCCAACAGCAAACACACAGGTTATCTGAGCAGTCACATGGGGGGGACATTATTTTACAAACTATAACACAATAACCAATACATTCATATATATACATCGAAAACATAACTGTACCCTTGTAACAATAACATCATACAATATAATACAATATTGCCTAGTACATAGCCAAATACAGAGCAACAATTAGTGTAGTCCATGGGTCAGACCAGGGCTAGGGAAGTAGCTGCGTGTCTTTTACCACTGTGTGACACAACGCACCGGCTGTGTTGTCACAGCCTGTAATCACCCACTGCCCATAGCCAGGAACTAGCACAGTGCCTGCAATCACCCAGTGCCCAGAGCCAGGAACTAGCACAGTGCCTGTAATCACCATCTGCCCAGAGCCAGGAACTAGCACAGTGCCTGTAATCACCCACTGCCCAAAGCTAGAAACTAGCACAGTGCCTGCAATCACCCAGTGCCCAGAGACAGGAACTAGCACAGTGCCTGTAATCACTCACTGCCGAGAGCCAGGAACTAGCACAGTGCCTGTAATCATCCACTGCCAAGAGCCAGGAACTAGCACAGAGACTGTAATCACCCACTGCCCAGAGCCAGGAACTAGCACAGTGCCTGTAATCACCCACTGCCAAGAGCCAGGAACTAGCACAGTGCCTGTAATCACCCACTACCCAGAGCCAGGAACCAGCACAGAGCCTGTAATCACCCACTGCCCAGAGCCAGGAACTAGCACAATGCCTGTAATCACCAACTGCCCAGAGCCAGGAACTAGCACATTACTTGTAACCACCAACTGCCCACATCCAGGAACTAGCACAGAGCCAGCAATTACCCACTGCTGAGAGCCAGGAATTAGCACAGTGCCTGTAATCACCCACTGCCCAGAGGCAGGAACTAGCACATTACTTGTAACGACCAACTGCCCAAAGCCAGGAACTAGCACAGTGCCTGTAATCACCCACTGCTCAGAGACAGGAACTAGCACAGAGCCTGTAATCACCAACTGACCAGAGCCAGGAACTAGCACAGAGCCTGTAATCACCCACTGCCCAGAGCCAGGAACTAGCACAGAGCCTGTAATCACCCACTGCCCAGAGCCAGGAACTAGCACAGCGCCTGTAGTCACCGACTGCCCAGAGCCAAGAACCAGCACAGAGCCTGTAATCACCCACTGCCCAGAGCCAGGAACTAGCACAGTGCCTGTAATCACCAACTGCCCAGAGCCAGGAACTAGCACAATGCCTGTAATCACCTACTGCCCAGAGCCAGGAACTAGCACATTACTTGTAACCACCAACTGCCCACATCCAGGAACTAGCACAGTGCCTGTAATCACCCACTGCCTAGAGTCAGGAACTAGCACAGTACTTGTAACGACCAACTGCCCAGAGCCAGGAACTAGCACAGTGCCTGTAATCACCCACTGCCCAGAGTCAGGAACTAGCACAGTACTTGTAACGACCAACTTGCCAGAGCCAGGAACTAGCACAGAGCCTGTAATCACCCACTGCCCAGAGCCAGGAACTAGCACAGAGCCTGTAATCACCCACTGCCCAGAGCCAGGAACTAGCACAGCGCCTGTAATCACCCACTGCCCAGAGCCAGGAACTAGCACAGCGCCTGAAGTCACCGACTGCCCAGAGCCAAGAACTAGCACAGTGTCTGTAATCACCATCTGCCCAGAGCCAGGAACTAGCACGGTGCCTGTAATCACCAACTGCCCAGAGCCAGGAACTAGCACAGCACCTGTAATCACCCACTGCCCAGAGCCAGGAACTAGCACATTACCTGTAATCGCCACCTGGCTAGAGCCAGGAACTAGCACAGTGCCTGTAATCACCCACTGCCCAGAGCCAGGAACTAGCACAGTGCCAGTAATCCCCCACTGCCCAGAGCCAAAAACTAGCACAGTGTCTGTAATCCCCCACTGCGCAGAGCCAGGAACTAGCACAGTGCCTGCAATCACCCAGTGCCCAGAGACAGGAACTAGCACAGTGCCTGTAATCACTCACTGCCGAGAGCCAGGAACTAGCACAGTGCCTGTAATCATCCACTGCCAAGAGCCAGGAACTAGCACAGAGACTGTAATCACCCACTGCCCAGAGCCAGGAACTAGCACAGTGCCTGTAATCACCCACTGCCAAGAGCCAGGAACTAGCACAGTGCCTGTAATCACCCACTACCCAGAGCCAGGAACCAGCACAGAGCCTGTAATCACCCACTGCCCAGAGCCAGGAACTAGCACAGTGCCTGTAATCACCAACTGCCCAGAGCCAGGAACTAGCACAATGCCTGTAATCACCAACTGCCCAGAGCCAGGAACTAGCACATTACTTGTAACCACCAACTGCCCACATCCAGGAACTAGCACAGTGCCTGTAATCACCCACTGCCTAGAGTCAGGAACTAGCACAGTACTTGTAACGACCAACTGCCCAGAGCCAGGAACTAGCACAGTGCCTGTAATCACCCACTGCCCAGAGTCAGGAACTAGCACAGTACTTGTAACGACCAACTTGCCAGAGCCAGGAACTAGCACAGAGCCTGTAATCACCCACTGCCCAGAGCCAGGAACTAGCACAGCGCCTGAAGTCACCGACTGCCCAGAGCCAAGAACTAGCACAGTGTCTGTAATCACCATCTGCCCAGAGCCAGGAACTAGCATGGTGCCTGTAATCACCAACTGCCCAGAGCCAGGAACTAGCACAGCACCTGTAATCGCCACCTGGCTAGAGCCAGGAACTAGCACAGTGCCTGTAATCACCCACTGCCCAGAGCCAGGAACTAGCACAGTGCCAGTAATCCCCCACTGCCCAGAGCCAAAAACTAGCACAGTGTCTGTAATCCCCCACTGCGCAGAGCCAGGAACTAGCACAGTGCCTGTAGTCACCCACTGCCCAGAGCCAGGAACTAGCACAGTGCCAGTAATCCCCCACTGCCCAGAGCCAAAAACTAGCACAGTGCCTGTAATCACCCACTGCCAAGAGCCAGGAACTAGCACAGTGCCTGTAATCACCCACTACCCAGAGCCAGGAACCAGCACAGAGCCTGTAATCACCCACTGCCCAGAGCCAGGAACTAGCACAGAGCCTGTAATCACCCACTGCCCAGAGCCAGGAACTAGCACAGTGCCAGTAATCCCCCACTGCCCAGAGCCAAAAACTAGCACAGTGCCTGTAATCACCCACTGCCAAGAGCCAGGAACTAGCACAGTGCCTGTAATCACCCACTACCCAGAGCCAGGAACCAGCACAGAGCCTGTAATCACCCACTGCCCAGAGCCAGGAACTAGCACAGTGTCTGTAATCACCATCTGCCCAGAGACAGGAACTAGCACAGAGCCTGTAATCACCCACTGCCCAGAGCCAGGAACTAGCACAGTACCTGTAATCACCCACTGCCCAGAGACAGGAACTAGCACAGTGCCTGTAATCACCCAGTGCGCAAAGCCAGGAACTAGCACAGTGCCTGTAATCACCCACTGCCCAGAGCCAGGAACTAGCACAGAGCCTGTAATCACCCAGTGCGCAAAGCCAGGAACTAGCACAGTGCCTGTAATCACCCACTGCCCAGAGCCAGGAACTAGCACAGTGCCTGTAATCACCAACTGCCCAGAGCCAGGAACTAGCACAGTGCCTGTAATCACCCACTGCCCAGAGCCAGGAACTAGCACAGAGCCAGCAATTACCCACTGCCCAGAGCCTGGAACTATCACAGCGCCTGTAATCACCCACTGCTCAGAGACAGGAACTAGCACAGTGCCTGTAATCACCCACTGCCCAGAGACAGGAACTAGCACAGTGCCTGTAATCACCCACTGCCCAGAGACAGGAACTAGCACAGTGCCTGTAATCACCCACTGCTCAGAGACAGGAACTAGCACAGTGCCTGTAATCACCCACTGCTCAGAGACAGGAACTAGCACAGTGCCTGTAATCACGCACTGCCCAGAGCCAGGAACTAGCACAGTGCCTGTAATCACCCACTGCCCAGAGCCAGGAACTAGCACAGTGCCTGTAATCACCCACTGCCCAGAGCCAGGAACTAGCACAGTGCCTGTAATCACCCACTGCCCAGAGCCAGGAACTAGCACAGTGCCTGTAATCACCCACTTCCCAGAGCCAGGAACTAGCACAGTGTCTGTAATCACCCAGTGCGCAAAGCCAGGAACTAGCACAGTGCCTGTTTTCTGGTTTTTCTCTGCATTTTCCCTTTAGTACATCCCACCCAATAACAATAATTCTACGGGACACAAAACTTATCAATAGTGTGGTGTTTAACATTAACCTTCCGCCTGGGGACATCATACTGCCGGGTCTACACTAGAGTAACAATAGGAAGAAAATAGTCCAGCCAAGAGACAAATTGATGCATGCTACAGTACACCAGCACACAAGGACACACAACTGCTTGTGATAGCACTTCGACTCCCTTCATGAAAGCCTACGGAAGTGTTTCTAGAGGGGGGTTTCCAAATGCAGTCCGCAGTCTCCTGCACTGCGGAATGTTGGAGCAATTGCGGGAGCCTGGAGGAGCAGTAGAAGAACCTAATGACGATCCTGGACATTAATGTAAGCATTGGTCTTTTTATATGCTGTATACTGTATGTAATACAGTATTAATATTTAACACTATAGATGTTCTCTAATTTAGGCTGCATCAGAATTTAAATAATGGTCAGGAATAGGTTAAACATTCCATAATGAATAAATACTAAAACGCAATAGAACCAGTACTGCACTTTTTGAACTCACATTCTCCCACCTCATGGTAAGGCTCCTGTCTTTTCTTCCTGGTAGCTACTCTCTGGTCCAGTGCACTGATTGAGGACTCAGACCCACACACACAACAAACTTGGTAGAAGAAGCTGAAACCGCTGGGCATGTGCGGCAGCTCCGCTCTGTCTCTTACACTGCATGATGTGGCGGCAGCTGTCATAATTGTATTATATACCATCACTATTGTTGTCATCATTTGAGCCACTTGCCAAGAGAAGGAGGGGGGTTTCCAGGCAACCAGAAACAGTTACTACTTGTTGCGGTTTGTACTGTTTAGGACAGGACAGGCCAGTGTGGCCTGGTGTATAAGTTATGCAGCCACCCGCTTACGTCTTACAGTCCGTGCTGTTTGCGCTCAGCGTCCCCTTTTCCCAGCCTCCTGGCGATCGGTGCACGGATGGACTGACCTGAGGTCAGGTACCAGGCAGCGCTATAATCACAGGACGGCTCAGAGGGAATGTTCATAAGCAGAGGACCACGCTCAAGGGCAGACGTATGGATATTTACAGCCCTGAAACATATTCTACATACATAATAAGTGCTTATTGTTCTAACTTCGGTCTATTTGCTATTCCGACGGCGTACCGACTATTCCATTCCTGCCAAAACCAGACTGTTTGTCTGTGGACGGTTCCTTTTCAGACAGCTGAAGCCAGAATCCTTTGGAGCACATACATCTCTTATTCTGTCTGCAGGACGTGCAATAAAAACACCGGCTTCCAAAAGGTGTCACAAAATCAGACGCATGTTCATTTAAAACGGATTCAGTGGGTTCTTGTCATATCTATAGTATTTCACACCTGGTGCACAGGTGAGAGCACACCTAACAGCTCTCCTGATTTTGGCAGGGCTGCCACATGTTGGGGTCTCTGTCCCAGCTTCCTGATAGAGACTACATTGTCCTGGTCAGCTGACAAGTTTGGGAGGTAAGTCCCATTCCCAGGTGCTCTAGAGAACAGTGGTGAGTAGGCATTAGAAGAAAAGGGACACAGGCAGGAGTATCTGGTCTTTAGGTCGACCACTATTGGTCGACATGCTCACTAGCTCGATAAGTCAAAGGTCGACACATGAAGAAGTCGACATACGTTTTCACATTTTTATTTTTTTTAATTTTTTTCAACTTTTTCTTACTTTACAATCCACATGGACTATGATTGGGAATAGTAACCTGTGCAGAGGTTCTGGAGCGAGGCGACGCGGTGCTCTAATTGGGGTCACTTTACACAGAAAACAACACCCTAAAAAATAAGAATTTACTTACCGATAATTTTATTTCTCGTAGTCCGTAGTGGATGCTGGGGACTCCGTCAGGACCATGGGGTTTAGCGGCTCCGCAGGAGACAGGGCACAAAAGTAAAAGCTTTAGGATCAGGTGGTGTGCACTGGCTCCTCCCCCTATGACCCTCCTCCAAGCCTCAGTTAGGATACTGTGCCCGGACGAGCGTACACAATAAGGAAGGATTTTGAATCTCGGGTAAGACTCATACCAGCCACACCAATCACACTGTACAACCTGTGATCTGAACCCAGTTAACAGCATGATAACAGCGGAGCATCTGAAAAGATGGCTCACAACAATAATAACCCGATTTTTGTAACAATAACTATGTACAAGTATTGCAGACAATCCGCACTTGGGATGGGCGCCCAGCATCCACTACGGACTACGAGAAATAGAATTATCGGTAAGTAAATTCTTATTTTCTCTGACGTCCTAAGTGGATGCTGGGGACTCCGTCAGGACCATGGGGATTATACCAAAGCTCCCAAACGGGCGGGAGAGTGCGGATGACTCTGCAGCACCGAATGAGAGAACTCCAGGTCCTCCTCAGTCAGGGTGTGCCCCTGACCAAGTATCAGCTCGGCAAAGTTGTAAAGCCGAGACCCCTCGGGCAGCCGCCCAAGATGAGCCCACCTTCCTTGTGGAATGGGCATTTACATATTTTGGCTGTGGCAGGCCTGCCACAGAATGTGCAAGCTGAATTGTACTACACATCCAACTAGCAATCGACTGCTTAGAAGCAAGAGCACCCAGTTTGTTGGGTGCATACAGGATAACAGCAAGTCAGTTTTCCTGACTCCAGTCGTCCTGGAAACTATATTTTCAGGGCCCTGACAACATCTAGCAACTTGGAGTCCTCCAAGTCCCTAGTAGCCGCAGGTACCACAATAAGCTGGTTCGGGTGAAACACTGACACCACCTTAGGGAGAAACTGGGGATGAGTCCGCAGCTCTGCCCTGTCCGAATGGACAATCAGATATGGGCTTTTTTGAGACAAATGCCGCCAATTCTGACACTCGCCTGGCCGAGGCCAGGGCCAACAGCATGGTCACTTTCCCTGTGAGATATTTCAAATCCACAGATTTGAGCGGTTTAAACCAATGTGATTTTAGGAATCCCAGAACTACGTTGAGATCCCACAGTGCCACTGGAGGCACAAAAGGGGGTTGTATATGCAGTACTCCCTTGACAAACTTCTGGACTTCAGGAACTGAAGCCAATTCTTTCTGGAAGAAAATCGACAGGGCCGAAATTTGAACCTTAATGGACCCCAATTTGAGGCCCATAGACACTCCTGTTTGCAGGAAATGCAGGAAACGACCGAGTTGAAATTTCTTCATGGGGCCTTCCTGGCCTCACACCACGCAACATATTTTCGCCACATGTGGTGATAATGTTGTGCGGTCACCTCCTTCCTGGCTTTGACCAGGGTAGGAATGACCTCTTCCGGAATGCCTTTTTCCCTTAGGATCCGGCGTTCAACCGCCATGCCGTCAAACGCAGCCGCGGTAAGTCCCGGAACAGACATGGTACCTGCTGAAGCAAGTCCCTTCTTAGCGGCAGAGGCCATGAGTCCTCTGTGAGCATCTCTTGAAGTTCCGGGTACCAAGTCCTTCTTGGCCAATCCGGAGCCACGAGTATAGTTCTTACTCCTCTACGTCTTATAATTCTCAATACCTTGGGTATGAGAAGCAGAGGAGGGAAGACATACACCGACTGGTACACCCACGGTGTCACCAGAACGTCCACAGCTATTGCCTGAGGGTCTTTTGACCTGGCGCAATACTTGTCCAGTTTTTTGTTCAGGCGGGACGCCATCATGTCCACCTTTGGTCTTTTCCAACGGTTCACAATCATGTGGAAGACTTCCCGATGAAGTCCCCACTCTCCCGGGTGGAGGTCGTGCCTGCTGAGGAAGTCTGCTTCCCAGTTGTCCACTCCCGGAATGAACACTGCTGACAGTGCTATCACATGATTTTCCGCCCAGCGAAAAATCCTTGCAGTTTCTGCCATTGCCCTCCTGCTTCTTGTGCCGCCCTGTCTGTTTACGTGGGCGACTGCCGTGATGTTGTCCCACTGGATCAATACCGGCTGACCTTGAAGCAGAGGTCTTGCTAAGCTTAGAGCATTGTAAATTGCCCTTAGCTCCAGTATATTTATGTGGAGAAAAATCTCCAGACTTGATCACACTCCCTGGAAATTTTTTCCCTGTGTGACTGCTCCCCAGCCTCTCAGGCTGGCCTCCGTGGTCACCAGCATCCAATCCTGAATGCCGAATCTGCGGCCCTCTAGAAGATGAGCACTCTGTAACCACCACAGGAGAGACACCCTTGTCCTTGGAGATAGGGTTATCCGCTGATGCATCTGAAAATGCGATCCGGACCATTTGTCCAGCAGATCCCACTGAAAAGTTCTTGCGTGGAATCTGCCGAATGGAATCGCTTCGTAATAAGCCACCATTTTTCCCAGGACTCTTGTGCAATGATGCACTGACACTTTTCCTGGTTTTAGGAGGTTCCTGACTAGCTCGGATAACTCCCTGGCTTTCTCCTCCGGGAGAAACACCTTTTTCTGGACTGTGTCCAGAACCATCCCTAGGAACAGCAGACGTGTCGTCAGAAACGGCTGCGATTTTGGATATTTAGAATCCACCCGTGCTGTCGTAGAACTACTTGAGATAGTGCTACTCCGACTTCCAACTGTTCTCTGGACCTTGTCCTTATCAGGAGATCGTCCAAGTAAGGGATAATTAAGACGCCTTTTCTTTGAAGAAGAATCATCATTTCGGCCATTACTTTGGTAAAGACCCGGGGTGCCGTGGACAATCCAAACGGCAGCGTCTGAAACTGATAGTGACAGTTCCGTACCACGAACCTGAGGTACCCTTGGTGAGAAGGGCAATTTGGGACATGGAGGTAAGCATCCTTGATGTCCAGGGACACCATATAGTCCCCTTCTTCCTGGTTCGCTATCACTGCTCTGAGTGACTCCATCTTGATTTGAACCTTTGTATGTAAGTGTTCAAAGATTTCCCATTTAGAATAGGTCTCACCGAGCCGTCTGGCTTCAGTACCACAATATAGTGTGGAATAATACCCCTTTCCTTGTTGTAGGAGGGGTAGTTTGATTATCACCTGCTGGGAATACAGCTTGTGAATTGTTTCCAATACTGCCTCCCTGTCGGAGGAAGACGTTAGTAAAGCAGACATCAGGAGCCTGCGAGGGGGAGACGTCTCGAATCTCCAGTCTGTACCCCTGGGATACTACTTGTAGGATCCAGGGGTCCACTTGTGAGTGAGCCCACTACGCGCTGAAACTCTTGAGACGACCCCCCACCGCACTTGAGTCCGCTTGTACGGCCCCAGCGTCATGCTGAGGACTTGGCAGAAGCTGTGGAGGGCTTCTGTTCCTGGGAATGGGCTGCCTGCTGCAGTCTTCTTCCCTTTCCTCTATCCCTGGGCAGATATGACTGGCCTTTTGCCCGCTTGCCCTTATGGGGACGAAAGGACTGAGGCTGAAAAGACGGTGTCTTTTTCTGCTGAGATGTGATTTGGGGTAAAAAAGGTGGATTTTCCAGCTGTTGCCGAGGCCACCAGGTCCGATGGACCGACCCCAAATAACTCCTCCCCTTTATACGGCAATACTTCCATGTGCCGTTTGGAATCTGCATCACCTGACCACTGTCGTGTCCATAAACATCTTCTGGCAGATATGGACATCGCACTTACTCTTGATGCCAGAGTGCAAATATCCCTCTGTGCATCTCGCATATATAGAAATGCATCCTTTAAATGCTCTATAGTCAATAAAATACTGTCCCTGTCACGGGTATCAATATTTTCAGTCAGGGAATCCGACCAAGCCACCCCAGCGCTGCACATCCAGGCTGAGGCGATCGCTGGTCGCAGTATAACACCAGTATGTGTGTATATACCTTTTTAGGATATTTTCCAGCCTCTCAGCTGGCTCCTTGAGGGCGGCCCTATCTGGGGACGGTACCGCCACTTGTTTTGATAAGCGTGTGAGCGCCTTATCCACCCTAAAGGGTGTTTCCCAACGCGCCCTAACTTCTGGCGGGAAAGGGTATACCGCCAATAATTTTCTATCGGGGGAAACCCACGCATCATCACACACTTCATTTAATTTATCTGATTCAGGAAAAACTACAGGTAGTTTTTTCACACCCCACATAATACCCTTCTTGTGGTACTTGTAGTATCAGAAATATGTAACACCTCCTTCATTGCCCTTAACATGTAACGTGTGGCCCTAAAGGAAAATACGTTTGTTTCTTCACCGTCGACACTGGAGTCAGTGTCCGTGTCTGTGTCTGTGTCGACCGACTGAGGTAAATGAGCGTTTTACAGCCCCTGACGGTGTTTGAGACGCCTGGACAGGTACTAATTTGTTTGCCGGCCGTCTCATGTCGTCAACCGACCTTGCAGCGTGTTGACATTATCACGTAATTCCTTAAATAAGCCATCCATTCCGGTGTCGACTCCCTAGAGAGTGACATCACCATTTCAGGCAATTGCTCCGCCTCCTCACCAACATCGTCCTCATACATGTCGACACACACGTACCGACACACAGCACACACACAGGGAATGCTCTGATAGAGGACAGGACCCCACTAGCCCTTTGGGGAGACAGAGGGAGAGTTTGCCAGCACACACCAAAAACGCTATAATTATACAGGGACAACCTTTATATAAGTGTTTTTCCCTTATAGCATTTTAATATATATATACATATCGCCAAATAAGTGCCCCCCCTCTCTGTTTTAACCCTGTTTCTGTAGTGCAGTGCAGGGGAGAGCCTGGGAGCCTTCCCACCAGCATTTCTGTGAGGGAAAATGGCGCTGTGTGCTGAGGAGAATAGGCCCCGCCCCCTTTTCGGCGGGCTTCTTCTCCCGTTTTTCTGAGACCTGGCAGGGGTTAAATACATCCATATAGCCCCCAGGGGCTATATGTGATGTATTTTTAGCCAGAATAAGGTACTATCATTGCTGCCCAGGGCGCCCCCCCCCAGCGCCCTGCACCCTCAGTGACCGCTGCTATGAAGTGTGCTGACAACAATGGCGCACAGCTGCAGTGCTGTGCGCTACCTTATGAAGACTGAAGAGTCTTCTGCCGCCGTTTCTGGACCTTCACTTTTCGGCATCTGCAAGGGGGGTCGGCGGCGCGGCTCCGGGACGAACCCCAGGGTGAGACCTGTGTTCCGACTCCCTCTGGAGCTAATGGTGTCCAGTAGCCTAAGAAGCCAATCCATCCTGCACGCAGGTGAGTTCACTTCTCTCCCCTAAGTCCCTCGTAGCAGTGAGCCTGTTGCCAGCAGGACTCACTGAAAATAAAAAACCTAACAACTTTTTACTCTAAGCAGCTCTTTAGGAGAGCCACCTAGATTGCACCCTTCTCGGCCGGGCACAAAAATCTAACTGAGGCTTGGAGTAGGGTCATAGGGGGAGGAGCCAGTGCACACCACCTGATCCTAAAGCTTTTACTTTTGTGCCCTGTCTCCTGCGGAGCCGCTAAACCCCATGGTCCTGACGGAGTCCCCAGCATCCACTTAGGACGTCAGAGAAAATGTAAATAACTCATGTCAACGTTTTCCATCTCGACCTTTTCCTTGTTGATCTCATGACCGTGTCGACCTATTTCATGTGTCGACCTAGTCACTGTCAGTGGGACTGATGAAGGGCTGATTCTGACATATGATCAAATCATAAGCAAGTACCGCTGCAATACAAGGGCGGCAACTTCCTCTACAGTATTATGTTGCATGTAGGGTAAATACTAGAGATGAGCGGGTTCGGTTCATCGGAATCCCAACCCCCCCCGAACTTCACCCATTTTACACGGTTCCGAGGCAGCCTCAGATCTTCCCGCCTCACTCGGTTAACCCGAGCGCGCCCGAATGTCATCATCCCGCTGTCGGATTCTCTCGAGATTTGTATTCTATATAAGGAGCTGCGCGTCGCCGCCATTTTCACTCGTGCATTGGAGATGATAGCGAGAGGACGTGGATGCGTTCTCTCAGTTTCTGTGTTCAGTGTGCTGCAAATATCTGTGCTCAGTGTGCTGCAAATATCTGTGCTCAGTGTGCTGCAAATATCTGTGCTCAGTGTGCTGCAAATATCTACGTTCTCTGCCTGAAAAATGCTCCATATCTGTGCTCAGTGTGCTGAAAATATCTACGTTCTCTGCCTGAAAAACGCTCCATATCTGTGCTGCATTGTAGTATATATAGTAGGAGGACAGTGCAGAATTTTGCTGTGACCACCAGTATATATATAGCAGCACGGTACAGTAGGCCACTGCTCTACCTACCTCTGTGTCGTCAAGCATACTAGTATCCATCCATACCTGTGGTGCATTTTAGTTGTTGTGTGCAGTATATATAGTAGGAGGACAGTGCATAATTTTGCTGACCACCAGTATATAATATATAGCAGTACGGTACAGTAGGCCACTGCTCTACCTACCTCTGTGTCGTCAAGTATACTATCCATCCATACCTGTGCTGCATTGTAGTTGTGCGCAGTATATAGGAGGACAGTGCAGAATTTTGCTGACCACCAGTATATATATAGCAGTATGGTACAGTAGTCCATTGCTCTACCTCTGTGTCGTCAAGTATACTATCCATCCATACCTGTGCTGCATTTTAGTTGTGCGCAGTATATAGTAGGAGGACAGTGCAGAATTTTGCTGACCACCAGTATATATATAGCAGTACGGTACAGTAGTCCATTGCTCTTCCTCTGTGTCGTCAAGTATACTATCCATCCATACCTGTGCTGCATTTTAGTTGTACGCAGTATATAGTAGGAGGACAGTGCAGAATTTTGCTGACCACCAGTATATATATAGCAGTACAGTACAGTAGTCCATTGCTCTACCTCTGTGTCGTCAAGTATACTATCCATCCATACTTGTGCTGCATTTTAGTTGTGCGCAGTATATAGTAGGACGACAGTGCAGAATTTTGCTGACCACCAGTATATATATATAGCAGTACGGTACAGTAGTCCATTGCTCTACCTCTGTGTCGTCAAGTATGCTATCCATCCATACCTGTGCTGCATTGTAGTTGTGCGCAGTATATAGTAGGAGGACAGTGCAGAATTTTGCTGACCACCAGTATATATATAGCAGTACGGTACAGTAGTCCATTGCTCTACCTCTGTGTCGTCAAGTATACTATCCATCCATACCTGTGCTGCATTTTAGTTGTGCGCAGTATATAGTAGGAGGACAGTGCAGAATTTTGCTGACCACCAGTATATATATAGCAGTACGGTACAGTAGTCCGTTGCTCTACCTCTGTGTCGTCAAGTATACTATCCATCCATACCTGTGCTGCATTGTAGTTGTGCGCAGTATATAGTAGGACAGTGCAGAATTTTGCTGACCACCAGTATATATATAGCAGTACGGTACAGTAGACCATTGCTCTACCTCTGTGTTGTCAAGTATACTATCCATCCATACCTGTGCTGCATTGTAGTTGTGCGCAGTATATAGTAGGAGGACAGTGCAGAATTTTGCTGACCACCAGTATATATATAGCAGTACGGTACAGTAGTCCATTGCTCTACCTCTGTGTTGTCAAGTATACTATCCATCCATACCTGTGCTGCATTGTAGTTGTGCGCAGTATATAGTAGGAGGACAGTGCAGAATTTTGCTGACCACCAGTATATATATAGCAGTACGGTACAGTAGTCCATTGCTCTACCTCTGTGTCGTCAAGTATACTATCCATCCATACCTGTGCTGCATTTTAGTTGTGCGCAGTATATAGTAGGAGGACAGTGCAGAATTTTGCTGACCACCAGTATATATATAGCAGTACGGTACAGTAGGCCATTGCTATTGATATATTACTGGCATATAATTCCACACATTAAAAAATGGAGAACAAAAATGTGGAGGGTAAAAAAGGGAAAGATCAAGATCCACTTCCACCGTGTGCTGAAGCTGCTGCCACTAGTCATGGCCGAGATGATGAAATGCCATCAACGTCATCTGCCAAGGCCGATGCCCAATGTCATAGTAGAGAGCATGTAAAATCCAAAAAACAAAAGTTCAGTAAACTGACCCAAAAATCAAAATGAAAATTGTCTGAGGAGAAGCGTAAACTTGCCAATATGCCATTTACAACACGGAGAGGCAAGGAACGGCTGAGGCCCTCTCGTATGTTCCTCATGACTAGTGGGTCAGATTCACATGAGGATGGAAGCACTCATCCTCTGGCTAGAAAAATGAAAAGACTTAAGCTGGCAAAAGCACAGCAAAGAACTGTGCGTTCTTCTAAATCACAAATCCCCAAGGAGAGTCCAATTGTGTCGGTTGCGATGCCTGACCTTCCCAACACTGGACGGGAAGAGATGGCGCCTTCTACCATTTGCACGCCCCCTGCAAGTGCTGGAAGGAGCACCAGCAGTCCAGTTCCTGATAGTCAAATTGAAGATGTCACTGTTGAAGTACACCAGGATGAGGATATGGGTGTTGCTGGCACTGATGAGGAAATTGACAAGGAGGATTCTGATGGTGAGGTGGTTTGTTTAAGTCAGGCACCTGGGGAGACACCTGTTGTCCGTGGGATGAATAAGGCCATTGACATGCCTGGTCAAATTACAAAAAAATCACCTCTTCGGTGTGGAATTATTTAACAGAAATGCGGACAACAGGTGTCAAGCCGTGTGTTGCCTTTGTCAAGCTGTAATAAGTAGGGGTAAGGACGTTAACCACCTAGGAACATCCTCCCTTATACGTCACCTGGAGCGCATTCATCAGAAGTCTTTGACAAGTTTAAAAACTTTGGGTGACAGCGGAAGTAGTCCACTGACAACAAAATCCCTTCCTCTTGTAACCAAGCTCTTGCAAACCACACCACCAACTCCCTCAGTGTCAATTTCCTCCTTAGACAGGAACGCCAATAGTCCTGCAGGCCATGTCACTGGCAAGTCTGACAAGTCCTCTCCTGCCTGGTATTCCTCCGATGCATCCTTGAGTGTAACGCCTACTGCTGCTGGCGCTGCTGTTGTTGCTGCTGGGAGTCGATCGTCATCCCAGAGGGGAAGTCGGAAGACCACTTGTACTACCTCCAGTAAGCAATTGACTGTCCAACAGTCCTTTGCGAGGAAGATGAAATATCACAGCAGTCATCCTGCTGCAAAGCGGATAACTCAGGCCTTGGCAGCTGCGGTGGTGTTAAACGTGTGTCCTGTATCCACCGTTAATTCACAGGAAATTAGACAATTGATTGAGGTACTGTGTCCCCGGTACCAAATACCATCTAGGTTCCATTTCTCTAGGCAGGCGATACCGAGAATGTACACAGACCTCAGAAAAAGAGTCACCAGTGTCCTAAAAAATGCAGTTGTACCCAATGTCCACTTAACCACGGACATGTGGACAAGTGGAGCAGGGCAGACTCAGGACTATATGACTGTGACAGCCCACTGGGTAGATGTATTGCCTCCCGCAGCAAGAACAGCAGCGGCGGCACCAGTAGCAGCATATCGCAAACGCCAACTCGTTTCTAGGCAGGCTACGTGCATTACATGTGGGCAAATTCCAGCACGTCCCATGTTTTGCACATACATTGAATTTGGTGGTGCAGAATTTTTTTTTAAAACGACAGGGGCGTGCAAGAGATGCTGTCAGTGGCCCGAAGAATTGCGGGCCACTTTCGGCATTCAGCCACCGCATGCCGAAGACTGGCGCACCAGCAAACACTCCTGAACCTGCCCCGCCATCATCTGAAGCAAGAGGTTGTCACGAGGTGGAATTCAACCCTCTATATGCTTCAGAGGATGGAGGAGCAGCAAAAAGCCATTCAAGCCTATACATCTGCCTACGATATAGGCAAAGGGGGGGAATGCACCTGACTCAAGTGCAGTGGAGAATGATTTCAACATTGTGCAAGGTTCTGCAACCCTTTGAACTTGCCACACTGCCAGCCTGAGTCAGGTCATTCCCCTCATCAGGCTTTTGCAGAAGCAGCTGGAGAGATTGAAGGAGGAGCTAAAACGGAGCGATTCCGCTAGGCATGTGGGACTTGTGGATGGAGCCCTTCATTCGCTTAACCAGGATTCACGGGTGGTCAATCTGTTGAAATCAGAGCACTACATTTTGGCCACCGTGCTCGATCCTAGGTTTAAAGCCTACGTTGTATCTCTCTTTCCAGCAAACACAAGTGTGCAGAGGTGCAAAGACCTGCTGGTGAGACACTTGTCAAGTCAAGCGGAACGTGACCCATCAACAGCTCCTCCTTCACATTCTCCCGCAACTGGGGCTGCGAGGAAAAGGCTAAGAATTCCGAGCCCACCCGCTGGCGGTGATGCAGGGCAGTCTGGAGCAAGTGCTGACATCTGGTCCGGACTAAAGGACCTGCCAACGATTACTGACATGTCGTCTACTGTTACTGCATATGATTCTGTCACCATTGAAAGAATGGTGGAGGATTACTGTACTGGCAGGAAAAAGAGGCAATTTGGAGGCCCTTGCACAAACTGGCTTTATTAAGTTGCCCCCCCTCCAGTGTGTACTCCGAAAGAGTGTTTAGTGCAGCCGCTCACCTTGTCAGCAATCGGCGTACGAGGTTACTTACAGAAAATGTGGAGAAGATGATGTTCATCAAAATAAATTATAATCAATTCCTCCGTGGAGACATTCACCAGCAATTGCCTCCAGAAAGTACACAGGGAGCTGAGATGGTGGATTCCAGTGGGGACGAATTGATAATCTGTGAGGAGGGGGATGTACACGGTGATGAATCGGAGGATGATGATGAGGTGGACATCTTGCCTCTGTAGAGCCAGTTTGTGCAAGGAGAGATTGATTGCTTCTTTTTTGGTGGGGGCCCAAACCAACCAGTCATTTCAGTCACAGTCGTGTGGCAGACCCTATCGCTGAAATAATGGGTTTGTTAAAGTGAGCATGTCCTGTTTATACAACATAAGGGTGAGTGGGAGGGCCCAAGGACAATTCCATCTTGCACCTCTTTTTTCTTTAATTTATCTTTGCATCATGTGATGGTTGGGGACTATTTTTTGAAGTGCCATCCTGTCTTACACTGCAGTGCCACTCCTAGATGTGCCAGGTGTTTGTGTCGGCCTCTTGGGTCGCTTAGCTTAGCCATGCAGCGACCTTGGTGCACCTCTTTTTTTCTTTGCATCATGTGCTGTTTGGGGACTATTTTTTGAAGTGCCATCTTGCCTGACACTGCAGTGCCACTCCTAGATGGGCCATGTGTTTGTGTCGGCCACTTGGGTCGCTTAGCTTAGCCATCCAGCGACCTTGGTGCACCTCTTTTTTTCTTTGCATCATGTGCTGTTTGGGGACTATTTTTTGAAGTGCCATCCTGTCTGACACTGCAGTGCCACTCCTAGATGGGCCAGGTGTTTGTGTCGGCCATTTGGGTCGCTTAGCTTAGTCATCCAGCGATCTCGGTGCAAATTTTAGGACTAAAAATAATATTGTGAGGTGTGAGGTGTTCAGTATAGACTGGAAATGAGTGGAAATTATGGTTATTGAGGTTAATAATACTATGGGATCAAAATTACCCCCAAATTCTATGATTTAAGCTGTTTTTGAGGGTTTTTTGAGAAAAAACACCCGAATCCAAAACACATCTGGATCCGACAAAAAATTTTCAGGGAGGTTTTGCCGAAAGGCCGCGGAACCGAATCCAAAACCAAAACACAAAACCTGAACAATTTCCGGCGCACATCACTCGTAAATACTGCATACCTGCCTACTTTCTGCTTCACCTGCCCGAGAGGCACCTGGAGAGGAGACGCTGACGGACACTTTTCGGGGGGGGGGGGGGGGGGTGTTAGAGCCAGGCAGTTGGCTTAATTTAGCCCCATCCTCTCAATACGGCACCAAGATTCCAGTGACTATCTCCCTGTTAGGCTGCAGGAGATATTTCTACACTTCCGGGGGTGCGGGGCATTAGCCAAAAAATCGTGAGTCTCTCGTAACTTATGGAATAGTGGCCCTCATTCCGAGTTGTTCGCTCGCAAGCTGTTTTTAGCAGCTTTGCACACGCTAAGCCGCCGCCTACTGGGAGTGAATCTTAGCATATCAAAATTGCGAACGAAAGATTCGCAATATTGCGAAAAGACTTCTCTGTGCAGTTTCTGAGTAACTCGAGACTTACTCTTCCAGTGCGATCAGTTCTGTGCTTGTCGTTCCTGGTTTGACGTCACAAACACACCCAGCGTTCGCCCAGACACTCCTCCGTTTCTCCAGCCACTCCCGTGTTTTTCCCAGAAACGGTAGCGTTTTTTCACACACTCCCATAAAACGGCCAGTTTCCGCCCAGAAACACCCACTTCCTGTCAATCACATTACGATCACCAGAACGAAGAAAAAACCTTGTAATGCCGTGAGTAAAATACCTAACTGCATAGCAAATTTACTTGGCGCAGTCGCACTGCGGACATTGCGCATGCGCATTAGCTACTAATCGCTCCGTTGCGACAAAAAAATAACGAGCGAACAACTCGGAATGACCCCCAGTAGGCAGGTATGTACTATTGGTGGCTTCTGCATGTAGCCCACAAATGCTGTATAGCTTTATATTTACACTGCAATTTAGATCTGAGCTAGTACTCGCCCCATCCAAAGCCGAAACTCTGTACATTACACCTACCTTCCCCCTGCAGTGCAGCGCGGTTGTAACAAAGTGCCAAGCTTGAAGCACTTAGGTCAAGGGGTTAGTTTCCCACTGCTGTGTTGTGTGGAGTTTGTATATTCTCCCCGTGCTTGTGTGGCTTTCCTCCAGGGGCTCCAGTTTCCTCCCACAATCCAAGAATACACTGGTGGGTTAATTGGCCGCCGACAAAAATGAACCCTAGTGCGTAAGCGTACATGGGTCAGAAGGTTCTTATCTGCTGTCACATTCTATGGGGGTCATTCTGAGTTGTTCGCTCGCTGCCGATTTTCGCAGTGCAGCGATCAGGTAAAAAAACGGCAAAACTGCGCATGCGTATGCCCTGCAGGCGCGCCATACGGGTACAAAGAGGATCGATGCTGGGCAATGGATTTTGCGAAGATTTCACTCGCACAGCCAAACGCAAGGAGATTGACAGAAAGAGGGCGTCTATGGGTGTCAACTGACCGTTTTCTGGGAGTGTTTGGAAAAACGCAGGCGTGTCCAGGCGTTTGCAGGGCGGGTGTGTGACGTTAATTCCGGCACCAAAAAGACTGAAGTGATCGCAAGGGCTGAGTAAGTTCAGAGCTACTCAGAAACTGTGCACAATGTTTTTGCTGCGCTCGGCTGCACACGCGTTCGCACACTTGCAAAGCGAAAATACACTCCCCCGTGGGCGGCGACTATGCGTTTGCACGGTTGCTAAAAGTAACTAGCGAGCGATCAACTCGGAATGACCCCCTATGTGTCTGTGTGTGAGCCGGGCCTTCACTGAAGTCTTAGACAATGTTTATATTTGGATGGAGGTCAGAATGTTCGCAGAAAGCCCTGTAAATATGACCGGCAGCAGGAGGCCTGGAGCTGAGACCCAGACATCACCTAGCAGAGCGCAGCAGCTGGCCGAGAGTTAGCGTCTCACTCATTACATGCCTCCTAGCGCCAGGATTCAAAGACATGAACTACAGGAACACTGAAGCCTATTAACAAGGACGACAAGAGTGAAACATTTACATTTTAATTGTGCAAGAGTAAAACCATTTCCCTGACAATAAGTGTCGTTGCTCGCACCACCTACGGGAAAAGAAGTTAAAAATGTGTAAAATGAGCTGTATTTCAGCGCAACTCTGCGTTCCTGTATTCCTACAGCCCATGCATGGATGTGTGATACAGCACAGATACTGATTCTGAGTCACAGGCTGAAGTGCATGCAGCAGTGTCTACTGGCGGTCGCCCATCTCTGCAGGGCCAGATTTAGGGGGACATGTACTAAGCAGTGATAAGAGCGGAGAAGCGAGCCAGTGGAGAAGTTGCCCCATCAACCAACCAATCAGCAGCTCTGTATCATTTTATAGTATGCAAATTATAGATGTTACTTCAGTGCTGATTGGTTGCCATGGGCACTTCTCCACTGGCTCACTTCTCCACTCTTATCACTGCTGAGGGGTGTAGTATGGTAAGCCGGCGGTTGGGGCTCCCGGCGGCCAGCATACCGGCGCCGGGAGCCCGACCGCCTGCATACCGACATTGTGGCGAGCGCAAATGAGCCCCTTGTGGGCTCGCTACGCTCGCCACGCTGCGGGCACGGTGGCGCGCCACGCTATTTTATTCTCCCTCCAGGGGGGTCGTGGACCCCCACGAGGGAGAATAAGTGTCGGTATGCCGGCTGTCGGGATTCCGGCGCTGGTATACTGTGCGCCGGGATCCCAACAGCCGGCATACTGAAGACCACTCCTGCTGAGAGATCCTGAGAGAGGAGAGCTCGGTTGAATTTACCCCCCCTTAATCCGGCACTGCATCTGTGAGTATATGTGAATGCCGCTACACACTCTTTCCCCTATGTACACCATCAATAGCTACACCTGTACTATAACAGGTGTGCAACACTCCCATAACACGTCCACTGAACGGACCAAGGGGGTAATTGCAAGTTGATCGCAGCAGGAATTTTGTTAGCAATTGGGCAAAAACATGGGGGTCACTCCGAGTTGTTCGATCGCTATTTTTTTTTTGCTACGAAGCGATTAGTAAATTAGCTCAAAAGTTTGGTATTTTACTCACGGCGTAACTACGTTTTTTCATCGTTCTGCTGATCGGAGTGTGATTGACAGGAAGTGGGTGTTTCTGGGCGGAAACTGGCCGTTTTCTGGGAGTGTGCGGAAAAACGCAGGCGTGCCAGGGAAAAACGTGGGAGTGTCTGGAGAAACGGTGGAGTGGCTGGGCGAACGCTGGGTGTGTTTGTGACGTCAAACCAGGAACGAAACTGACTGAACTGATCGCAGTGTAGGAGTAAGTCTCGAGCTACTCAGAAACTGCTAAGAAATTTCTATTCGCAATTCTGCTAATCTTTCGTTCGCAATTCTGCTATGCTAAGATACACTCCCAGAGGGCGGCGGCTTAGCGTGTGCAATGCTGCTAAAAGCAGCTAGCGAGCGAACAACTCGGAATCACCCCCTATGTGCACTGCAGGGGAGGCAGATGTAACATGTGCAGAAAGAGTTAGATTTGGGTGGGGTGTGTTCAAACTGAAATCTAAATTGCAGTGTAAAAATAAAGCAGCCAGTATTTACCCTGCACAGAAACAATATAACCCACCCAAATCTAACTCTCTCTGCACATGTTATATCTGCCCCCCCTGCAGTGCACATGGGCCCTCATTCCGAGTTGATCGGTCGCAAGGCGAATTTAGCAGAGTTACACACGCTAAGCCGCCGCCTACTGGGAGTGAATCTTAGCTTCTTAAAATTGCGACCGATGTATTCGCAATATTGCGATTACTAACTACTTAGCAGTTTCAGAGTAGCTTCAGACTTACTCTGCCTGTGCGATCATTTCAGTGCTTGTCGTTCCTGGTTGACGTCACAAACACACCCAGCGTTCGCCCAGGCACTCCCACCGTTTCTCCGGCCACTCCTGCGTTTTTTCCGGAAACGGTAGCGTTTTCAGCCACACGCCCCTGAAACGCCGTGTTTCCGCCCAGTAACACCCATTTCCTGTCAATCACATTACGATCGCCGGAGCGAAGAAAAAGCCGTGAGTAAAAATACTTTCTTCATAGTAAAGTTACTTGGCGCAGTCGCAGTGCGAACATTGCGCATGCGCACTAAGCGGATTTTCACTGCGATGCGATGAAAAATACCGAGCGAACAACTCGGAATGAGGGCCATGGTTTTGCCCAATTGCTAACAAACTTGCTGCTGCGATCAACTCAGAATTACCCCCCAAGTGCCTAATTCAGAGTTGATCGCAGCCGCAAATTTGTTAGCAGTTGGGCAATACCATGTGTACTGCAGGGGGGGCAGATGTAACATGTGCAGAGAGAGTTAGATTTGGGTGGGGGGTGTTCAAACTGAAATCTAAATTGCAGTGTAAAAATAAAGCAGCCAGTATTTACCCTGCACAGAAACAATATAACCCACCCAAACCGAACTCTCTCCGCACATGTTACATCTGCCGCCCCTGCGCTGCACATGGTTTTGCCCATTTGCTAACAATTTTGCTGCAGTGATCAGATCTGAATTAGGCGCATTGTGAGACTTACTTGCGCTAAGCAGGCATAGCTATAAGAGGGCTCATTGCTCGTTAAAAAGGTCTGTTTAACACCAATTAAAGAAGAATTTTATATTTTTGCACCTTTATTAAAAAAATAAGTGGTTTTTGGCCTTCTGTCATATACCCATTCAAATTTTATCAACTTTATGTTGAACGAGGAGCACACTACAGCGCATACTCCCTGTTCTCCAGGGAGGCCTCATGTCCTATTCCAAGATGGCTGCTGAGATCTCCACTGAGCATGCATGGAGCTATCCTGGTACTGTGTGAGACTATGCAGTGTGAAATGGTGGGAGACAGAAGTCTCGTCCTGCTTACCTTCTCGTCCCGCATATTTGCACCGCTGGGTGAAGATTTTAACACCAAAATACTGTATTTAAAATGAGTCATCATTACCCTCTAATATGGAGCCATTAATACCTGACACAGCTACACGTGTGGTTTGTGGTACATTCCTACACTGTGAATTGTGTAACTAACATGATTATATTACATTATGGGGGTCATTCCCACCCGTTCGCACGCTGCGGATCATCGCAGCGGTGCGAACGGGTCGGAACTGCGCAAGCGCAGCAGGCGCATTGCACAGGTGTGTCGTTGCCCGGCGACGACCATCGCCGGGCAGCGACGCTGCGTACGAAGAAAACGGTCGCAGCGGCGACCGCAAGAAGATTGACAGGAGGAAGGCGTTCCGGGGCATCAACTCACCGTTTTCCGGGCGTATAGATCCGAACGCAGGCGTGTCCAGGCGTATGGAGGGCGGATGTCTGACGCCAATCCTGGGACCTTCGTCGCTGGATCCATCGCACACAGTAAGTAGGTCTGACCCTGGTCTTGTTTTAAACAAAACTTTTTTAGCATAGCAGGGCTGCACAAGCGTTCGCAGCCCTGCTATGCTAAAATACTCTCCCCCATAGGCAGCGTCAACTTGATCGCACGAGCAGCAAAAAGTTGCTACGTGCGATCAACTTGGAATGACCCCCTATATGTCCATACATTTACACACGTGTCCTGATAGTGCTGACGTTTGCTGCGTTACCATCAGAGAGATTTCACACAATAATTTAGCCCCCCTAAACCTACAGTGATTCCCAGGGCAGCCACCAGGGGGGGACTGTGGGGACTGGTGTCCCGGGCCCATACAGAGAGGGGGGGCCACCCTTGGCTCCTACTGCCAATACCTGTAGAGCTGCCCCAGTCTGTGAATCAGCAGCAGTCTGATGTACAAGGAGGACTTCTTGAAACAATCCTAATCTGCGCATCAGCTCTCTGTAACCCGTTCCAGTAGGTCCGCAACACTCCACCGATATGTGGAGAAGTGCGACAAAATCTTTCTTTTGGGAGGTAGGGGCCCTGGCTATTTTGTCAGTCCCGGGCCCCATATTTTCTGATGGCAGCCCTGGTGATTTCCCCAGCAGCTCTACGTAGGACTCATGTATGAAGTCACACCTTACATATAACTGACTTTATCCACCATGGACTTATCTCGGGGCTACACTACTATCCATAAAGAGATTTATTGGTATAAATAACACTGAATAATGCACAAGAAGAGAAAGCAACACAACAGTTTACCATCAGCAGCATCCTGGACCTGTGGCTTCTCCTCAACCTCCGAGGGAGGCGGCTCAGATAGGCTTGGCTCAGACGGGACCCGCTGAAATGGTGCCTCTTGCAATGGGCCTACTTTGGAATCCTGTGGCCCCTCCTGCACTGGCCCCTCCTTCTGCTCCTCCTGGGTGTGTGCAGGGCTGTAAAAAGCTTTCTTTCCCAGGCCCAGTAATGAAAAGGGGTGTGGACTAATCTCAAAGGTGTGGCCACGGAGCCTTTAAAAACAGTGTGGAAAAATTGAGACACTGCCCAGAGTAGGGGCTAGAGTGAGGCACACCAGAGGCCAGGGAAAGGCTGCTAGAGGCATAGCATAGAGAGTGAAAGAAATGAGGCACTGCCCAGAATATGGGCTAGAGTGAGTCACACCAGAGGCCAGGGAAAGGCTGCTACAGGCATGGCATAGAGAGTGGAAGAATTGAGGCACTGCCCAGAATAGGGGCTAGATTGAGGCACAGCAGTCCAGAGAAAGACTGCTACAGCCATTGCATAGAGAGCGGAAGGATTGAGACACTGCCCAGAATAGGGGCTAGAGTGAGGCACAGCAGAGGCCAGAGAAAGACTGCTACAGGCATGGCATAGAGTGGAAGAATTGAGGCACTGCCGGGATATGGCCTAGAGTGAGGCACAGCAGAGTCCAGAGAAAGACTGCTACAGGCATGACATAGAGAGTGGAAGAATTGAGGCATTGCCCAGAAAAGGGGCTAGAGTGAGGCACACCAGAGTCCAGAGAAAGGCTGCTACAGGCATGGGAGAGAGAGTAGAAGAATTGAGGCACTGCCCAGAACAGGGGCTACAGTGAGGCACAGCAGAGGCCAGAGAAAGGCTGATACAGGCATGGCAGAGAGGGTGGAAGAATTGAGGCACTGTCCAGAACAGGGGCTAGAGTGAGGCACACCAGAGTCCAGAGAAAGGGTGCTACAAGCATGGGAGAGAGGATGGAAGAATTGAGGCACTGCCCAGAATAGGGGCTAGATTGAGGCACAGCAGTCCAGAGAAAGACTGCTACAGTCATGGCATAGAGGGTGGAAGAATTGAGGCAGTGCCCAGAATAGGGGATAGAGTGAGGTACAGCAGAGGCCAGAGAAAGACTGCTACAGGCATGGCATAGATAGTGGAAGAATTGAGGCACTGCCGGGATATGGCCTAGAGTGAGGCACAGCAGAGGCCAGAGAAAGACTGCTACAGGCATGGCATAGAGAGTGGAAGAATTGAGGCACTGCCGGGATATGGCCTAGAGTGAGGCACAGCAGAGTCCAGAGAAAGACTGCTATAGGCATGGCAGAGAGGATGGAAGAATTGAGGGTCTGCCCAGAACAAGGGCTAGAGTGAGGCACACCAGAGTCCAGAGAAAGGCTGCTATTAGCATGGGATAGAGGGTGGAAGAATTGAGGCACTGCCCAGAACAGGGGCTACAGTGAGGCACAGCAGAGGCCAGAGAACGGCTGCTACAGGCATGGGAGAGAGGGTGGAAGAATTGTGGCACTGCCCCGAATAGGGCCTAGTTAGGCACAGCAGAGTCCAGAGAAAGACTGCTACAGGTATGGCATAGAGAGTGGAAGAACTGAGGCACTGCCCAGAATAAGGACTAGAGTGAGGCACAGCAGAGTCCAGAGAAATGCTGCTACAGGCATGGGAGAGAGGGTGGAAGAATTGAGGCACTGCCCAGAATAGGACCTAGACTGGGGCACACCAGAGTCCAGAGAAAGGCTGCTACAGGCATGGGAGAGTGGAAGAATTGAGGCATTGCCCAGAATAGGACCTAGAGTGAGGCACACCAGAGTCCAGAGAAAGGCTGCTACAGACATGGGAGAGAGAGAGTAGAAGAATTGAGGCACTGCCCAGAACAGGGGCTAGAGTGAGGCATAGCAGAGGCCAGAGAAAGGGTGGTGCAGGCATGGGAGAGAGGGTGGAAGAATTGAGGCACTGCCCAGAACAGGGGCTAGAGTGAGGCATAGCAGAGGCCAGAGAAAAGGTGCTACAGGCATGGGAGAGAGGGTGGAAGAATTGAGGCACTGCCCAGAATAGGGGCTAGAGTGAGGCATAGCAGAGGCCAGAGAAAGGGTAGTGCAGGCATGGGAGAGAGGGTGCAAGAATTGAGGCACTGTCCAGAACAGGGGCTAGAATGAGGCATAGCAGAGGCCAGAGAAAGGGTGGTGCAGGCATGGGAGAGAGGGTGGAAGAATTGAGGCACTGCCCAGAACAGGGGCTAGAGTGAGGCATAGCAGAGGCCAGAGAAAGGGTGGTGCAGGCATGGGAGAGAGGGTGGAAGAATTGAGGCACTGCCCAGAACAGGGGCTAGAGTGAGGCACATCAGAGTCCAGAGAAAGACTGCTACAGGCATGGCAGAGAGGATGGAAGAATTGAGGCACTGCCCAGAACAGGGGCTTGGCATCTTATTATTAATCTTGGACCCAGGGCAGGTGCTTTCTGAGGTCCCTCCACCAGTCACTGTGCGCACGCAGCCTCCACGCTGACCTCTGATGACCTCAGAATACTAGTAAGGAACACGTGGAAAGTCTCTGCGTCTGACATATGTTTTTACTCACATTCTTACAGCAGTACACATCGGTGGGTACACGGTCCTGTGCCATATAGAACGGTACTGTATGTATGATAGTCACCATGCTACTAAACACCTTCAGGAAATTGAGATTTACAGCTCAGGAAAAGTCTGTGACACCAAGAAGTTTCATTGTGACACATAGCGGCGCAGTGTGGCGGCCGGTGCGGGAAGTGTGCGCGGATACATTGCTAGTTATTGCAGTGTATATTACCTTGGCAGGTTTTCGCTTGCAGAACAGGAAAATGGATGCTTCAAGGCGGAGAACGATGCCGTCTGTTATAATTATGTGTATAGTGCCGCCACTTCCCAACTCATCCTTTAGGCTCAAGCGGCAAACTGACAGCTAAAGCGAAATGGGAAAATATTACCTAAACACAGCGTTTCTCCGATCAGAACATAAAGGGATCTGTCATCACCAGCCGGCTGATTTACAAAGACCTCACATTTTCTGCACATTTATCACTGTGCAAATTATAAAAAAATGTCCTTAATTTATGGATTTCCCGCTCATTGCTCTCTCAGGGTGAATCATGTAGCTGACCAGGAAACTTTTTTAGCATAGCAGGGCTGCACAAGCGATCGCAGCCTTGCTATGCTAAAATACACCCCCCCATAGGCGGCGTCTAGTTGATCGCACGAGCAGCAAAAAGTTGCTACGTGCGATCAATTCGGAATAAGGGCCACTTTGCAGAGATTTAGCTGCTTTACACGTCTACACCTAGGGGGTAATTCAGACCTGATCGCTCGCTAGCTGTTTTTTGCAGTCCTGCATTCGCATAGTCGCCGCCCATAGGGGAGTGTATTTTAGCTGTGCAAGTGTGCGATCGCATGTGCAGCCGAGCGGTACAAAAATATTTTGTGCAGTCTCTGAGTAGCCCAGGACTTACTCAGCCGCTGCGATCACTTCAGCCTGTCCGGACCCAGAATTGACGTCAGACACCCGCCCTGCAAACGCTTGGACACGCCTGCGTTTTTCCAACCACTCCCAGAAAACGGTCAGTCGCCACCCACAAACGCCTTCTTCCTGTCACTCTCCTTGCGATCGCCCATGCGAATGGATGCTTCGCGCAAACCCATCGCTGAGCAACGAACCACTTTGTACCTGTGTGACACGCCTGCACATTGCGGTGCATATGCACGCGCAGTTCTGACCTGATCGCAATGGTGCAAAAAACAATAGCGAGCAGGTCTGAATTATCCCCCTAGTGCATTTGGGTGTGACATGAGTGATACGTAATGGGGGCCGGAGCACTCTCACCCATCTGCAGAACAATTGAATATCGCCCGTCAGGCACGCATTACTTCCAGGTGCAGAAACACAATTAAATTCTTCTTAGAATAGTGAATAGCGCAGTGATAATTTTGTGAGAACTAGGGGCCCATTTATCAATGATTTAGCTATGTAGAATTCATTGCCTATGATGAGTGTTGCTCCAGCCAATCACCTCCCAGCTGTCACTTTTCAAACACATGAGTTAGGAGCTGATTGGCTGGAACACCATTTATCATACGCAATGAGTTTCAAATAGCTGAAACTCTTTGATAAATGAGCCCCCTAAGTTCTTTATTTACCGGAGTTGACAGACACCAATGACAATTCCAGCACAGGGGATTTCTTCGTCCTCACAACTTTGCAGAAAGCGGGGAGGTTGGATCTTTTGAATTCATTCCAGCGCTCAGGACAAATACTCTACAAACCACAAGGACAGCTTTTGAAATTCAATGGGAGAATCTGGCTCCAAATAGATGGACGACAGCCAGGAAACAGCCATGTTGGTTCCCTCTCAAAGAAATCTGGAGACCTCCTGCTGTCATGCCTTTTTTTTTTCTTTTTTTTTACGTGGAAGGTCAGGTGACCTCCATAATACGCCAGAGCAGCAGCGCTGGGGACCCTGCCAAGTTATCTTAAAAACATGCGCAGCGAATGCAGCCAAGCTACTGTCACTTAGCAGAGAGAGAGTCCACATTACTGATCCGCTGAGAGGGAAGTAAATAATTCAGAGGTGAGCCGGAGCGACCTTGACTGCTCTCTCTCCCAAAGGGTTCCATTGAGTTTCGTTTTCTTCCCCAAAGCTCAACCAGGTGCATAAACTAACATTGTTATAGGCAAAGATCATTTTTATTTCATTTTAAATTGCCTTAACTCTTTATTTGGCACGTGTGTGACAATCGCAGGAACCGACACCGAGATAATGAATTTTCGCTTGCTGGGTTCCAATGTATTTTCTTGGCAAAAGCGCTATTTTATTTCTATGTTGATTTAACCCGGGATGTTTAAAGCCCCACGGCTTAATCTATTCACACCCACGGTCGGAGCGTCTGCTCTGATGGGAGGCAGCCCTTGCTCCCAGGCAGAGTTAATACACTTTGGCTGAATATGAGGACTGGAAGCGACAACGTACAGACCCATACCAGGAATTCCGCTGTCACTGACAGATTCCAATAATGAGGACTGCGCTCTTAGCCAGATGCTTGTCTTAGAAATCCTGCGTCGTTAGGAACTTTTCAATATATTTGCATATTATTGTATTATTAAAAAACTAAATCAACCTGTACCCTAAAAGTATGTATATATATATATATATATATACAGCATTCTTTTATTTGTGAAAAATTGTCCAATTCATTTGTTAGATAACTTTTCCAGAGTCGCTCTAAGCAGGTGGAAGTTACTATGAGGAGACTCATGGAATAACTCTCGCTCTAAGTGGGTGGAAGTTACTATGAGGAGACTCATGGAATAACTCTCGCTCTAAGAGGGTGGAAGTTACTATGAGGAAACTCTTGGAATAACTCTCGCTCTAAATGGGTGGAAGTTACTATGAGGAGACTCATGGAATAACTCTCGCTCTAAGTGGGTGGAAGTTACTATGAGGAGACTCATGGAATAACTTTTGCTCTAAGTGGGTGGAAGTTACTATGAGGAGACTCATGGAATAACTCTTGCTCTAAGTGGGTGGAAGTTACTATGAGGAGACTCATGGAATAACTCTCGTTCTAAGTGGGTGGAAGTTACTATGAGGAGACTCATGGAATAACTCGCTCTAAGTGAGTGGAAGTTACTATGAGGAGACTCATGGAATAACTCATTCTAAGCGGGTGGAAGTTACTATGAGGAGACTCATGGAATAACTCTTGTTGTAAGTGGGTGGAAGTTACTATGAGGAGACTCATGGACTAACTCTCGTTGTAAGTGGGTGGAAGTTACTATGAGGGGACTCTTGGAACAACTCTCGCTCTAAGTGAGTGGAAGTTACTATGAGGAGACATAAGGAATAACTCTCGCTCTAAGTGGGTGGAAGTTACTATGAGGAGACTCATGGAATAACTCTTGCTCTAGGTGGGTGGAAGTTACTATGATGAAACTCATGGAATAACTCTAGCTCTAAGTGGGTGGAAGTTACTATGGTGAGATTTATGGAATAACTCTCGCTCTAAAAGGAGACTCTTGGAATAACTCTCGCTCTAAGTGAGTGGAAGTTACTATGAGGAGACTCATGGAATAACTCTCGCTCTAAGAGGGTGGAAGTTACTATGAGGAAACTCTTGGAATAACTCTCGCTCTAAGTGGGTGGAAGTTACTATGAGGAGACTCATGGAATAACTCTCGCTCTAAGTGGGTGGAAGTTACTATGAGGAGACTCATGGAATAACTCTTGCTCTAAGTGGGTGGAAGTTACTATGAGGAGACTCATGGAATAACTCTTGCTCTAAGTCGGTGGAAGTTACTATGAGGAGACTCATGGAATAACTCTCATTCTAAGTGGGTGGAAGTTACTATGAGGAGACTCATGGAATAATTCTCGCTCTAAGTGAGTGGAAGTTACTATGAGGAGACTCATGGAATAACTCTTGCTCTAAGTGGGTGGAAGTTACTATGATGAAACTCATGGAATAACTCTAGCTCTAAGTGGGTGGAAGTTACTATGGTGAGATTTATGGAATAACTCTCGCTCTAAAAGGAGACTCTTGGAATAACTCTTGCTCTAAGTGGGTGGAAGTAACTATGAAGAGACTTATGGAATAACTCTCATTCTAAGTGGGTGGAAGTTACTATGAGGAGACTCATGGAATAACTCTCGCTCTAAGTGAGTGGAAGTTACTATGAGGAGACTCATGGAATAACTCATTCTAAGCGGGTGGAAGTTACTATGAGGAGACTCATGGAATAACTCTCGTTGTAAGTGGGTGGAAGTTACTATGAGGAGACTCATGGAATAACTCTCGTTGTAAGTGGGTGGAAGTTACTATGAGGAGACTCATGGAATAACTCTCGCTCTAAGTGAGTGGAAGTTACTATGTGGAGACTCATGGAATAACTCTCTCTCTCTAAGTGGGTGGAAGTTACTATGAGGAGACTCATGGAATAACTCTCACTCTAAGTGGGTGGAAGTTACTATGAGGGGACTCTTGGAACAACTCTCGCTCTAAGTGGGTGGAAGTTACTATGAGGAGACATAAGGAATAACTCTTGCTCTAAGTGGGTGGAAGTTGCTATGAGGAGACTCATGGAATAACTCTTGCTCTAAGTGGGTGGAAGTTACTATGATGAAACTCATGGAATAACTCTAGCTCTAAGTGGGTGGAAGTTACTATGGTGAGATTTATGGAATAACTCTCGCTCTAAAAGGAGACTCTTGGAATAACTCTCGCTCTAAGTGGGTGGAAGTAACTATGAAGAGACTTATGGAATAACGCTCGCTCTAAGTGAGTGGAAGTTACTATGTGGAGACTCATGGAATAACGCTCACTGTAAGTGGGTAGAAGTACTATGAGGAGACTCATGGAATAACTCTCGCTCTAAGTGGGTGGAAGTTACTATGGGGAGACTCTTGGAACAACTCTCGCTCTAAGTGGGT
The DNA here is from genome assembly GCF_028390025.1 of Pseudophryne corroboree. Lineage (NCBI taxonomy): Eukaryota > Metazoa > Chordata > Amphibia > Anura > Myobatrachidae > Pseudophryne > Pseudophryne corroboree. The sequence continues at coordinate 11,683,161 of NC_086450.1, read as the reverse complement.
GGAAGTTACTATGAGGAGACTCATGGAATAACTCTCGCTCTAAGTGAGTGGAAGTTACTATGTGGAGACTCATGGAATAACTCTCGCTTTAAGTGGGTGGAAGTTACTATGAGGAGACTCATGGACTAACTTATGGAATAACTCTCGCTCTAAGTGGGTGGAAGTTACTATGTGGAGACTCATGGAATAACTCTCGCTCTAAGTGGGTGGATGTTACTATGAGGAGACTTATGGAATAACTCTCGCTCTAAGTAGGTGGAAGTTACTATGTGGAGACTCATGGAATAACTCTCGCTCTAAGTGGGTGGAAGTTACTATGAGGAGACTTATGGAATAGCATTAGCAATATTTCCCTGATTTTCCCTGTACTATAACTCCCAACATTTGGCTTCCTCCTGAGCGGATCAAGTAGAATACCCAGAAAGGGTGAATGGTCAGGGTTCATTACAAGGGTGGCTGCGGCGACGCTGTGTGGGTTTGTGCCAGGACCCCTGGGGCATGCTTAGTTCCTCAGATGCGTTCTTCCTTTCCCTGAATTCCTCCGTGGTGAATGCAGATAAACCTTCCCACTTCCAGAGACAAAGATGCGACTGATAGGTGTTTTGATCCTGATACTCAGGTCAGGGGAGATCTTATACGGTGGGACCTGAGTACCAGGACGTAATGCTGGGAAAGGGAAATGGAATGGGAATAGCCCCTGGCACCCTATCTCCGTTGTCTCACCCGTGCTGTCAGTACACTCTTGCGAGACTATGGTTTCTTGGGCCCATGGCAGCCGCGTTTGAAGGGCGGATTACGTCTGCCCAACTCCGATGCCCCCTCAGGTCTTAATGAGAGACAAAGAGTGAACTGAGACAGGGTGATAACAAGGGGCCCTCTAACTAAACAACAAGGCCAGGGGCTACTGGCAAACCTGAAACTAAAAGTATGCACGGATTACCGCCAGGGAAAAGAACAACCAAAATATTCCACTTGTCCACTCTCCTACACGGCACCTCCGAGTACCGGAGAGGACTATGGAAGCGGAAACCTCCGCAAATGCACCAGTACAATGAAACAATACTAAATTGGCCTAGGCCGCAACATGCGGCAGGCTGCCACTCACGAAACCAAGAGAGAACCTCAATCGACTGCCACAGGTAACTTTGGACCAGAAGAACTCCTTGGGACCAGGTGACTAACTCCAAGATTCAGGAACTCAGAGAACTGGAGGGACCGGACACAGCTAACCAGGAACAGACGTTCACCAAACATGAGCAGCATGCAGGAAGCTATCACCGGCGTCTGTATGAGGCACTGAGGAGGCATTTAACAGGGAACCCTCCAATCAGAGTACAGAGTCTAATTACCACAAATGTCGTGCAGCTGCCTTGCTGCACGACCAGAGAAACATGTGTGAACACTTCAATAATCAACCCTGCAACGGGGAACGCAGTCCGCCTGTGGCGTTTTCCCGTTGCTAAGGTCCTGGCGGCTCGGCGCGCCCGGCGTCCTAGCGTTGCTAGGGACCCGGCGGCTCAGCGCGTACGGCGTCCCTAGTTGCTAGGCGCCGGGCAAGGAGGAAGCCCCCGGACCGCGGCGCCTAACAATAGGATGGCAGGACAGTTCGTCAAATTGGGGCTTTCTTGCCAAAGGGGCATATTTATCAAAACTTGGATAGAGATAAAGTGGAGAGAGATAAAGTACCAGCCAACCAGCTCATAACTGTCATTTTGAACCACAGCCTGTAACATGGCAGGTAGGAGCTGATTGGCTGGTCATTTATCTATCTCCGCTGTATCTACCTGCAAGCTTTGATACATATGCCCCTAAATCACTTGGGGGTAAGTTTTGCCACAACAGCTGGGGCAGATTGGACATTGTTCTGACGTTTGTGTATTAAAAAAAATTTTTTAGAAGATGGGACGAATTCCTTCTGTCTCCTCCACCCAAGCAGACATAGAGATGGGGCAACCACGTTTTGAAAGAGCGATTACCAGACTAAAGAAAAACCTGGGAGTACAAGCATCGGGGAAGCTCTGTCCCAATTTGGCTTCCTATAATTTAGATTCACCACATCAGGAAGACGGCAGCCTCCTCTTTCAAATTACGAAGCCCCTTAGTCTCGTTGTCACCTGTATTCACCAGACAACTTTGCCTCTGGAGGAGAGATCTCACTGCGCCTGGAAGGAAAGATCTCGCTGAGCGTCTAAATGTTGCCCAAATAATTAGAGATGAGCTGGTTCGGTTCTCCGAGAACCAGATTCACCTGAACATAACGTTCTGAGCCAGGATCCAAGGATTCCCACCTGACTCAGATCCCTAAATGAGGCAAAACGTCATCTTCCAGCTGACGGATTCCCGCGGGTTGTGGATTCTATAAAGTCCCTGGTGATTGTGCCATCTTCAATCCAGCTGTGGAGCTTGTATTGAGCAAATGAAGTCCGTGCTGTGTCCATCCAGGGGTGCTGTGCTGTGTTGTCTATCCAGGGGTGCTGTGCTGTGTTGTCTATCCAGGGGTGCTGTGCTGTGTTGTCTATCCGGGGGTGCTGTGTCCTCCAGGGGTGCTCTGTCCATCCATCCAGGGGTTCTGCCCTAATGTAAAAAAAATATATTAAAAAATGCTAAAAATGCATGGTTTGGTAAAGTCTTAAATAGCAGCATTCTCGTATCTTAGTGGTCGCTGATGAGAAACTAAACAGCAGCATTATATATTATATATTATTAGTGGTTGCTGATCAGAGGAGATAAACAGCATTATATATTATATATTATTAGTGGTTACTGATCAGAGGAGATAAACAGCAGCATTATATATTATATATTATTAGTGGTCATTGATCAGAGGAGACAAACAGCAGCATTATATATTATTAGTGGTTGCTGATCAGAGGAGATAAACAGCAGCATTATATATTATTAGTGGTTGCTGATCAGAGGAGATAAACAGCAGCATTATATATTATATATTATTAGTGGTCATTGATCTGAGGAGACAAACAGCAGCATTATATATTATTAGTGGTTGCTGATCAGAGGAGATAAACAGCAGCATTATATATTATTAGTGGTTGCTGATCAGAGGAGATAAACAGCAGCATTATATATTACTAGGTGCTTCATCGCGCCCTACGGGCGCTCTTCACACCGTCGCAAGGGGCTACGCCCCCTTAACCCTTGCATGCCTTTCTGGGGTTTAATATTTGTATTATATGGAGTATTACCTGCATTCCTTTGTTAGTGGTTAAATATTGCACAATGAAAGGGCGTGCGATGGTGAAGGAGGTGCAGCCCCTTGCGACGGCGTGAACAGCACCTGCAGGGCACGATGTACAGAATGTAGCGGGTGCGGGGGGGGACTGCGGATGGTGTCTGTAGATGCTGCGGGTGGAGGGGAGGCAGAAGTGGGGGTGGGGCCCGGATGGGGAAGGTTCGGGAGGTGCTGCGCGTGGGGGAGGGGCAGAGGAGTGGGGGATGCAGATGGGGGAGGGGTCCGAAGGCACCGCAGGTGGGGGAGGGGCAGGGGTGCCACGGGTGGGAGAGGGGCAGGTGTGGGGATGTTGTGGATGGGTGAAGGGTTCCGGAGGTGCTGTGGGATGGGAAGGGACGGGTGTGCCGGGGGTTGGGTAGGGGACCGCAGGCACCATGGGTAGGGTAGGGGCAGGTACGGGTGTTGCGGCGGATGGGAAAGGAGGTCCGGAGGTGCTGCAGGTGGTGGAGGGGCAGGTGCAGGGGTGCCATTGGTGGGGGAGGGGTGGGTGAGGGGGGGACCGCTGATGGAGGAGGGTGTCTGCAGATGCTGCGGGTGGAGGGGGGCAGGTGTGGGGGGAGACGTATAAGGGGGGTGAATGGTGGAAGGGGCCTGGAGGTGCTGTGGGTGGTGAAGGGGTGGAGGAGTGGGAGCCACGGGTGGTGTAGGGGGTCTGGAGGCACAGCATGTGGGGGAGGGGTGGAGTGCCGCATGTGGTGGAGGGGAAGGTGCGGAGGTGTGGTGCATTGGGGAGAGGTCTGGAGGCGCTGCGGGTACTGTACATGCCATAAAAGGTAGTTGGAGGGTATGCAGTAACAGGGCCAGGACAGGGGTGACAGGGTCAGTACAGGGTTGACGGGGCCAGGACAGGGGTGACGGTGCCAGGACAGGGGTGACGGGGCCAGGACAGGGGTGACGGGGCCAGGACAGGGGTGACGGGGCCAGGACAGGGGTGACAGGGCCAGGACAGAAATGATAGGGACAGGATAGGGGTGACAGGGCCAGGGTAGGGGCGGCAGGACCAGGACAGGGGTGACGGGGCCAGTATAGGGTTCACAGGGCAAGCACAGGGGTGACAGGGCCAGGATAGGGGTAACAGGGCCAGCATAAGGGTGACAGGGCCAGGATAAGGGTGAAAGGGCCAGAATAAGGGTGGCAGGGCAAGGCCAGGGACATGACAGAACACAGGGCACGGGAGAGATTGGTATTAGGGACAAAACAGTGGTGACAGACAGATGTGTCTTACCGGAGTCACTGCTGCTGGCTGCTGCTGTTCCATTCCAACCTGTTGGGATCTGCTGCTGCTGGAGACTTGGCATGGCTGACTCTCTCAGGCTGGAGTCTTGCTTTCTCTGCCAGTCCGCATCCCTCCCCCCCCCTCCTCAGTCACACACCGCAGACCTCGCGCAGCTGCCGGGCACTGTGGTAAGGTGAGACTGGAAATGACTGGTTAGCCCCCAGGAGATGCTGCGGCTGGAGGGAGGAGGGGGTCATAGCATGCACGTGGCGCGGACCTCACGGCTTCCGGGCACTGTGGTAAGGGGAGACTGGGAGTGACTGGTTAGCTCCCAGGAGACGCTGCGGCTGGAGGGAGGAGTGGGTCAGAGCCTTCAAGCAGCTCGGATTTCTGCAGCGCTACCCGCCAGCTAAAGTGTGTGAATGAGCTGGGCGCACTCCACTGCGGGTGGCAGCGCTGCAGCTAGCGGTGGGGTTGCCGGGGCTGGAGATAACAGAGGCAGTATGGAACCTGCACAGTGGCAGGTGCCTCACTAAACTGCAGCTAAGAAGCGTGGAGTGTGTCAGAAAGTGACGCTCCTCCGCACCAGAGAGACCCTGCTGAGTATGCCGATGTGGGGGGTCAAGCACACAGTGAGCCGGTGCCCGTCTGTCTGTATGACATACCCCTCACACACCCCCATACCTCCCAAATGTCCCGATTTTCGCGGGACAGTCCCATTTTTTGGGGTCTGTCCCGCTGTCACACCCGCGGGTCGCAGTGTCCTGCGGTGGGGGGGGCAGTTGGAAAGCTCCTGTACTCGCTGTTCTGCTTAGCAGAGCAGTGGTGAATAGTGGAGACAGAGGGAGAGGGGGCATCAGGGGGTACGGATTAACGGGGGGGCTCCAGCAGCAGAGCCGGATTAAGGGGGGGGGATACGTACCGTTGGCCCCACAGTTTTAGAGGCCCCCCCGGCTGGAGTAGCTCTGTCCCAGCTCAGAAGCTCCCCCCGTCCTGCCAGCAACAGTGGCAGCATTGTGCTACAGTCAGCACACGCTGCTGCATATTGGCAGGTCTGTGGTGTTGCAGGGAGGCAGCAGTCTCTCTGCTTTCTTCTCCCTGTGCGGGTGTGTAGGGGGGAGCGACCACCTCCTCTGGATTTAGCCCTAGCTGAGGGGCCAAAATCCCATAAAAAAAATAAAAACAAAAATCTGAATTTGCATAAGGAAGCGTGGCCGCGCGGGCCGCGATTAGGCCACGCCCCCAACCCCCAGCAGGCACAGCAATGAGATAGGGCTCCCCTGTCTCAAGTGCCCTGGGGCCCCCGGACTCATAATCAGCCCCTGGGGGCATGCCAGCAGCTCACAGAGCGCTGGGCATGCCCCCTCACTGACGAAAACGGGGACCCTCCCGTGAAGCCACGCCCCCTTTTCGCCGAGTGTTTCCCTCCTTCTGCCTGGAGAAAGCTCCTGCAGAAAGCTGGGAGGTCTGCACCCCTGTCTGTGACATGCCCAATGCCCATGCTATCTGCTTCTGCTCCTAGTCTCCTGTAGATTTGGCCAGATCTCTGTGACTCATTTGAATAACTCCGCCCACTGTTGTGACTCCGCCCAGCGTTAGCAAATGAATCACAAGGTCACAGAATAGGGCTATTATATAGGAGATTACTGGTTGCTGATCAGAGGAGACAATCAGCAGCATTATATATTATTAGTGGTCGCTGATCAGAGGAGATAAACAGCAGCATCTCCTATATAATAGCCCTATTCTGTGATCTTGTGATTCATTTGCTAACGCTGGGCGGAGTCACAACAGTGGGCGGAGTTATTCAAATGAGTCACAGAGATCTGGCCAAATCTACAGGAGACTAGGAGCAGAAGCAGATAGCATGGGCATTGGGCATGTCACAGGCAGGGGTGCATACCTCCCAGCTTTCTGCAGGAGCTTTATCCAGGCAGAAGGAGGGAAACACACTCGGCGAAAAGGGGGCGTGGCTTCACGGGAGGGCCCCGTTTTCGTCAGTGAGGGGGCATGCCCAGCGCTCTGTGAGCTGCTGGCATGCCCCCAGGGGCTGATTATGAGTCCGGGGGGGCACAGGGCACTTGAGACAGGGGAGCCCTATCTCATTGCTGTGCCTGCTGGGGGGTTAGGGGCGTGGCCTAATCGCGGCCCGCGCGACCACGCCCCCTTATGCAAATTCCGATTTTTGTTTTTATTTTTTTTTATGGGATTTTGGCCCCTCAGCTAGGGCTAAATCCAGAGGAGGTGGTCGCTCCCCCCTACACACCCGCACAGGCAGAAGAAAGCAGGGAGACTGCTGCCTCCCTGCAACACCACAGACCTGCCAATATGCAGCAGCGTGTGCTGACTGTAGCACAATGCTGCCACTGTTGCTGGCAGGACGGGGGGGGGGAGCTTCTGAGCTGGGACAGAGCTACTCCAGCCGGGGGGGCCTCTAAAACTGTGGGGCCAACGGTACGTATCCCCCCCCCCCTTAATCCGGCTCTGCTGCTGGAGCCCCCCCGTTAATCCGTACCCCCTGATGCCCCCTCTCCCTCTGTCTCCACTATTCACCGCTGCTCTGCTAAGCAGAACAGCGAGTACAGGAGCTTTCCAACTGCCCCCCCCCACCGCAGGACACTGCGACCCGCGGGTGGGACAGCGGGACAGACCCCAAAAAATGGGACTGTCCCGCGAAAATCGGGACATTTGGGAGGTATGGGGGTGTATGAGGGGTATGTCATACAGACAGACGGGCACCGGCTCACTGTGTGCTTGACCCCCCACATCGGCATACTCAGCAGGGTCTCTCTGGTGCGGAGGAGCGTCACTTTCTGACACACTCCACGCTTCTTAGCTGCAGTTTAGTGAGGCACCTGCCGCTGTGCAGGTTCCATACTGCCTCTGTTATCTCCAGCCCCGGCAACCCCACCGCTAGCTGCAGCGCTGCCACCCGCAGTGGAGTGCGCCCAGCTCATTCACACACTTTAGCTGGCGGGTAGCGCTGCAGAAATCCGAGCTGCTTGCAGGCTCTGACCCACTCCTCCCTCCAGCCGCAGCGTCTCCTGGGAGCTAACCAGTCACTCCCAGTCTCCCCTTACCACAGTGCCCGGCAGCTGCGCGAGGTCTGCGGTGTGTGACTGAGGAGGGGGGGGAGGGATGCGGACTGGCAGAGAAAGCAGGACTCCAGCCTGAGAGAGTCAGCCATACCAAGTCTCCAACAGCAGCAGATCCCAACAGGTTGGAATGGAACAGCAGCAGCCAGCAGCAGTGACTCCGGTAAGACACATCTGTCTGTCACCACTGTTTTGTCCCTAATACCAATCTCTCCCGTGCCCTGTGTTCTGTCATGTCCCTGGCCTTGCCCTGCCACCCTTATTCTGGCCCTTTCACCCTTATCCTGGCCCTGTCACCCTTATGCTGGCCCTGTTACCCCTATCCTGGCCCTGTCACCCCTGTGCTTGCCCTGTGAACCCTATACTGGCCCCGTCACCCCTGTCCTGGTCCTGCCGCCCCTACCCTGGCCCTGTCACCCCTATCCTGTCCCTATCATTTCTGTCCTGGCCCTGTCACCCCTGTCCTGGCCCCGTCACCCCTGTCCTGGCCCCGTCACCCCTGTCCTGGCCCCGTCACCCCTATCCTGGCACCGTCACCCCTGTCCTGGCCCCGTCAACCCTGTACTGACCCTGTCACCCCTGTCCTGGCCCTGTTACTGCATACCCTCCAACTACCTTTTATGGCATGTACAGTACCCGCAGCGCCTCCAGACCTCTCCCCAATGCACCACACCTCCGCACCTTCCCCTCCACCACATGCGGCACTCCACCCCTCCCCCACATGCTGTGCCTCCAGACCCCCTACACCACCCGTGGCTCCCACTCCTCCACCCCTTCACCACCCACAGCACCTCCAGGCCCCTTCCACCATTCACCCCCCTTATACGTCTCCCCCCACACCTGCCCCCCTCCACCCGCAGCATCTGCAGACACCCTCCTCCATCAGCGGTCCCCCCCTCACCCACCCCTCCCCCACCAATGGCACCCCTGCAGCTGCCCCTCCACCACCTGCAGCACCTCCGGACCTCCTTTCCCATCCACCGCAACACCCGTACCTGCCCCTACCCTACCCATGGTGCCTGCGGTCCCCTACCCAACCCCCGGCACACCCGTCCCTTCCCATCCCACAGCACCTCCGGAACCCTTCACCCATCCACAACATCCCCACACCTGCCCCTCTCCCACCCGTGGCACCCCTGCCCCTCCCCCACCTGCGGTGCCTCCGGACCCCTCCACCATCTGCATCCCCCACTCCTCTGCCCCTCCCCCACGCGCAGCACCTCCCGAACCTTCCCCATCCGGGCCCCACCCCCACTTCTGCCTCCCCTCCACCCGCAGCATCTACAGACACCATCCGCAGTCCCCCCCGCACCCGCTACATTCTGTACATCGTGCCCTGCAGGTGCTGTTCACGCCGTCGCAAGGGGCTGCACCTCCTTCACCATCGCACGCCCTTTCATTGTGCAATATTTAACCACTAACAAAGGAATGCAGGTAATACTCCATATAATACAAATATTAAACCCCAGAAAGGCATGCAAGGGTTAAGGGGGCGTAGCCCCTTGCGACGGTGTGAAGAGCGCCCGTAGGGCGCGATGAAGCACCTAGTTATTAGTAGTTGCTGATCAGAGGAGATAAACAGCAGCATTATATATTATTAGTGATTGCTGATCAGAGGAGATAAACAGCAGCATTATATATTATTATTAGTAGTTGCTGATCAGAGGAGATAAACAGCAGCATTATATATTATTATTAGTAGTTGCTGATCAGGGGAGATAAACAGCAGCATTATATATTATTATTAGTGGTTGCTGATAAGGGGAGATAAACAGCAGCATTATATATTATTAGTGGTTGCTGATCAGAGGAGATAAACAGCAGCATTATATATTATTATTAGTAGTTGCTGATCAGGGGAGATAAACAGCAGCATTATATGTTATTATTAGTGGTTGTTGATCAGGGGAGATAAACAGCAGCATTATATATTATTATTAGTAGTTGCTGATCAGGGGAGATAAACAGCAGCATTATATATTATTATTAGTGGTTGCTGATCAGAGGAGATAAACAGCATCATTATATATGATTGGTTGTCACTGATCAGAGGAGATAAACAGCAGCATTATATATTAGTGGTTGCTGATCAGAGGAGACAAACAGCAGCATTATATATTATTATTAGTGGTTGCTGATCAGGGGAGATAAACAGCAGCATTATATATTATTGGTTGTCACTGATCAGAGGAGATAAACAGCATCATTATATATTAGTGGTTGCTGATCAGAGGAGACAAACAGCAGTATTATATATTATTAGTGGTTGCTGATCAGAGGAGATAAACAGCAGCATTATATATTATTATTAGTAGTTGCTGATCAGAGGAGATAAACAGCAGCATTATATATTATTATTATTAGTAGTTGCTGATCAGAGGAGATAAACAGCAGCATTATATATTATTAGTGATTGCTGATCAGAGGAGATAAACAGCAGCATTATATATTATTATTAGTAGTTGCTGATCAGAGGAGATAAACAGCAGCATTATATATTATTATTAGTAGTTGCTTATCAGGGGAGATAAACAGCAGCATTATATATTATTATTAGTGGTTGCTGATAAGGGGAGATAAACAGCAGCATTATATATTATTATTAGTAGTTGCTGATCAGGGGAGATAAACAGCAGCATTATATGTTATTATTAGTGGTTGCTGATCAGGGGAGATAAACAGCAGCATTATATATTATTATTAGTAGTTGCTGATCAGGGGAGATAAACAGCAGCATTATATATTATTATTAGTGGTTGCTGATCAGAGGAGATAAACAGCATCATTATATATGATTGGTTGTCACTGATCAGAGGAGATAAACAGCAGCATTATATATTAGTGGTTGCTGATCAGAGGAGACAAACAGCAGCATTATTTATTATTATTAGTAGTTGCTGATCAGAGGAGATAAACAGCAGCATTATATATTACAGGTTGAGTATCCCATATCCAAATATTCCGAAATACGGAATATTCCGAAATACGGACTTTTTTGAGTGAGACTGAGATAGTGAAATCATTGTTTTTTGATGGCTCAGTGTACACAAACTTTGTTTAATACACAAAGTTATTAAAAATATTGCATTAAATGACCTTTAGGCTGTGTGTATAAGGTGTATATGAAACATAAATGAATTGTGTGAATGTACACACACTTTGTTTAATGCACAAAATTATAAAAAATATTGTCTAAAATTACTTTCAGGCTGTGTGTATACGGTGTATATGTAACATAAATGCATTCTGTGCTTATATTTAGGTCCCATCACCATGATATCTCATTATGGTATGCAATTATTCCAAAATACGGAAAAATCCGATATCCAAAATACCTCTGGTCCCAAGCATTTTGGATAAGGGATACTCAACCTGTATTATTATTATTATTAGTAGTAGTTGCTGATCAGGGGAGATAAACAGCAGCATTATATATTATTAGTGGTTGCTGATGAGAAGAGATATACAGCAGCATTATATATGATCATTGGTGGTTGCTGATGAGAGGAGATAAACAGCATCATTATATATTATTAGTGGTCGCTGATCAGAGGAGATAAACAGCAGCATTATATATTAGTGGTCGCTGATCAGAGGAGATAAACAGCAGCATTATATATTATTAGTGGTCGCTGAACAGAGGAGATAAACAGCAGCATTATATAATATTATTAGTAGTTGCTGATCAGAGGAGATAAACAGCAGCATTATATATTATTGGTGGTTGCTGATGAGAAGAGATATACAGCAGCATTATATATGATCATTGGTGGTTGCTGATGAGAGGAGATAAACAGCAGCATTATATATTATTAGTGGTCGCTGATCAGAGGAGATAAACAGCAGCATTATATAATATTATTAGTAGTTGCTGATCAGAGGAGATAAACAGCAGCATTATATAATATTATTAGTAGTTGCTGATCAGAGGAGATAAACAGCAGCATTATATATTATTGGTGGTCGCTGATCAGAGGAGATAAACAGCAGCATTATATTTTATTAGTTATCAGCCCATCAAAATGACGGAACAACATACCAGTAATGTCAACGCCAGCGGCTGTGTGCGCTCGATCAGAGCAACAGTTGAATTGCTCCGTTGGGTGTCATGTAATGGCCGCCGGCGCACAACACTTGAATTCCCCCCGTAGAGGTGAGGATCAGCGCTAGCCTTTTATTATAGAGGATTGCTGGTCGCTGATCAGAGGGTCCCGTTGTACAGGGCATATTCTGGGTCCTAGTGCTACACTGCTGCACTACAGTAAGTGATACGCTCTGGAGTTGCTGTCTGGAAGTCTCTCGCACAGTCATGCCCTGTCATCGTTCCTAGCTGGATGTGACTCATGTCACGGGAGGTGTCCGGATTCAGTGAGCGATGAGGTTATTATACTGTACTTACTTCATCAAGTCATCGCTAGCTGCCCAGCAGGGACCTGACTCAGTGTCAGCTTCCAGGATTATGTCATCTCACCTCTGGTATATAAAGATATTTACAGTATACACATAATACACAACGCTGCAATGCAGAGAATATAATAACAACACTACTCTGTGTCTTCCGGGAAATGCAGATTGTACACGTCGGCCAATTGATGTAATCTCTCCTGTATGCAAATCCTATTGTTGTCCTGTATTTGTCTCTAAATAATAATAATAAGTAGCAGCTCTTGCCACTGGCAAGCAGGACTTTTGCCCGGGGCGCCGCTGTCCCAAGGGCGCCACCGCCGTGGCAAGAGCTGCTACTTTGTCCAGATGGCGGCGGAGGTACAGTGTCCAGACGGGGATGGTGGCGGCGGTGGTTAGGAAAAGGTCCTCTCCGCGAAGGGAAACTAGACATGCAGTGAGGTAGCGTCTAGTTTCTCTTCGCGGAGAGGACCTTTCCCTGCTAATGGAGCCTGCCGTGCGGTGCACCTGACGTTATCGCGCACCGCACGGCAGTTTAGGACAGTCAGAGACGCTAGGGGCCATAATTGACCTCTAGTGTCTGTGCGCTCCTATGGATCTGAGGAGCTGCGCCGGCGGCGGAAGGCAGCAGTGGTCGGGAAACAGGAACGGGGCTGGTGAGTATTCTTTATTTTAATTTTTTTTACTAGGGGCAAAACTACTGGGGGCACAACAGCTACTGGGGACATAACTACTGAGGGTGCAGTAGTGGGGGCACAACAGCTACTGGGGCACAACAGCTACTCGGGGCAAAACTACTGAGGGTGCAGTAGTGGGGGCACAACAGTTACTGGGGCAAAACTACTGAGGGTGCAGTAGTGGGGGCACAACAGCTACTGGGGCATAACTACTGAGGGTGCAGTAGTGGGGGCACAACAGCTACTCGGGGCAAAACTACTGAGGGTGCAGTAGTGGGGGCACAACAGCTACTGGGGGCATAACTACTGAGGGTGCAGTAGTGGGGACACAACAGCTACTGGGGCACAACAGCTACTGGGGACATAACTACTGAGGGTGCAGTAGTGGGGGCACAACAGCTACTGGGGCACAACAGCTACTGGGGGCATAACTACTGAGGGTGCAGTAGTGGGGACACAACAGCTACTGGGGCACGACAGCTACTGGGGACATAACTACTGAGGGGGCAGTAGTGGGGGCACAACAGATACTGGGGCACAACGCTACTGGGGACATAACTACTGAGGGTTCAGTGGTGGGGGCACAACAGCTACTGGGGCACTACAGCTACTGGGGACATAACTACTGAGGGTGCAGTAGTGGGGGCACAACAGCTACTGGGGCACAACAGCTACTCGGGGCAAAACTACAGGGAGCAAAACTGACCATGCCCCTTCCCTATGAAGCCACGCCCCTATTTTTGGCGCACGCCAAACGGTGCACACTGACTATTTCACCTGTGGGGGGGTGGGGTAGGGGTGCCGCCAAAAGAAACTTTCGCCCTGGGAGCCACAAGGTCTAGGTCTTGAGTAGTGGTGGTGGGGGTGGGGGGGTTTGGACAAACCTCTTTCTCCCTACCTAGATAACCAGCAGTGGTTACACCTCTGGGCCCCTGTTATTACCGGACCACCCAGATAAATGGTCTCTAACTGTACTGGAGACGCCTTTCTTTTCAATTAATTAGTTCAGCACTGGAATTTCAATAATAAATGATCTTTGAACGGACTGGATAAGTATGATACAGCTACAACCCCCCACCCCCACCTATCTTGCTCTCTAATAGGCCCCATACATCTGCGCAGCGTGTTCTGGATTCCCCGATCTAATCCGCCAATCATAAACACCAATTGATAGCCATCGATGATCAGGGATCTGTAAGGCGATACTGATCAGTTTTTGGGTCAGGATGTATTTCCCTGATTCCCCGACGCCGGGGTATTGGGGAATTGTCCCAATCCATACAGAAGTATGTGGCTATAAATGCAGCTGCGTGGGGAGACTTACAGGCCCAATCATCTGCAATGGATTGGGGCAACATGTCGTATTTCCTCGATTTGCCGAACTTGACAAAATAATGACCAGAATTTCCCCAACAGATCACCAATCATCGATGTCTGCCGATTGGAGGATTGGATTGTGGAATCGGGGAAATCTGGCGCAGATGGATGGCCCACATACGACAGCTATAAGATCATACACACAAATGGCGGGGTGCTTTAAAGCTCATTTTGGAGTCAAACCTCAGAAAAAGACGTTTTTTTCAGTTTGGCCGCATTTCCCATATGCACCAAGGTCCAGAATGTATCACATTAGACCCGGTATATAAAGCTATCTGTAGATGGCATTGCATGATAGAAGCCTATGGGTTCTTTTCTCAATCAGATCCCTCCCAGTGTCCCCTGCAGCACGAGGTCATCCAACGCATGCGCAGAACGCCTCCTGCGCCATAAATACGGAAGTCCTTGTATCGCACGGGACATCTCTTATCGGGGAGAGCTGTGCTCTGATTAAAGCTTCATTTAAAATGCAATGTCTGATGCATCCCGCTCAAACGACGGTATGTAATGGCGTCCAAGCAGTGGCGTGCGGTGAGGTCAGTGGCTGGTGAGGCACTGCAGCCATAATGTCCGCCGAGTCCCACCAATAACCCCTACCGCCGTCGAGCCAATGTAAGCTACCGCCCTTTTGCCGATGCCCATTAAAATGGCTAAAACACAGTTGGAGAAAGAACCTCTGACGTCACCAGCGCCGAACAGGGAACCCGAAACGTACCCTTGCGGGCTCGCTTGATTCGCCGTGCTTTGGGCACTGTGGCTCGCTCTGCTCGCCACCAGGTTACTAAAGGGAGTAGTTGATGGCGTGCATAGTGAAAGAGCTATCCCGCCGGCCTAGCTCCTCCCCCTGACATCAGAGGTCCTTTAGCTCACTTGGTTCTAGCATCTACCATGCCCACTACTGCCACTGTCCCTGCATGTGCGAAAAGCACACAAGCTCTCGGAAAACTTGGCGTAGTCTTGCATTGAGAATGTGACCAAACAACAAGTTCTCAATGGGAATGCTGTATCCATATGACGGAGAAGGTGATGCCTTGGAAAGGCAGAGGGTGACGAGAGATGGTGATGGGGAGACAGTGATGCAGGGGAGATGCAGGGGGTGACGGAGAGAGGCAGTGGTTGACGGGGAGAGGGTGACAGGTAAAGGGGTGATGGAGAGAGGCAGTGGGTGACAGGAAGAGGGTGATGCCAGGGAGCTGGTGACAGGGAAAGGGTGACAGCAGTCGGTGCCAACTGCAAATGACAGGAAGAGGGTGACGCCAGGGATAGGGTGATGCCAGGGAGAGGGTGACAGCAGTGGGTGACAACGGAATTTGCTGCGCTATATAAGAAACTGTTAATAAATAAATACTATGGAGAGCATATTACTATCCCACTCTGTTCGCAGTATAGCATGGAATATAAGCAGTACAGCGCGGTCCCCGGTGAGCTTAAACCATGTCAAATTAAAGTATCCGCCACTCTCCCACGCAAATCCTGGCCAGCCCCTGTTGCAGCCGGTAACAGGGAGAGGAAACAACAAACCTGCTCCCTGTGGTGGGGCTGCTCTTCCTCCAGCACTCCCTAGCTCCACTTGTACAGGTCCGTGTCTGGGAGCAGGGCCGGTGCATAGTGACACTGCGCCCTAGGATAAATTTTAGCCTACCACCCAACCTCCCTCAAAAACCCACACAAGTGACTTTTGGGAAAAGCTGGTGAGTAGACTCTAGGACAGCACCAGAGTCTACTCATACTCCTTTCAGACCACCACCTATGAACACGGGATATTGGCACATGAACGCACATAACCCGTGTTCAGGTGCGGTCTGACAGGTGCAAGGGTTAAAATACTTGGTCGAACGACTCTGTATTTTAAACTTGGTTGCGAGCAGGGTTGAACTCATGTTCAACCCGGCTCACTGTGTGTTATGAACGGGAGCCAGGTCGATGCGATCAGTTTCTCGTTCACTGTGTGTGTATGTGGGCTGCGGTTGGATATCATGTGATCTCCAAGCGCCGCCCCCGCAGCGTCACCACTGGCGTCACCAACCCAATATGCTGGGTTGCAGACAGCAGTGGCGAGGGGCCTGCAGCTTGTTGCACACTGTGAGCTCCCGTATCAGGCTCCAGTGTGCGACCCGCCTTAGGTGGTCTGAAAGGGGTATTACTTGTACCGCTGGCTAGAGAATGGGGCCCGGCTGAAGACGGCACAATGACCCCTCCTTGCTGAAAACACTTGGCTGTGTGTGTGCTCAGATTAAAATAAAACCAAATCCCACAAAACATCACTACTCCCCCCCCACACACACACTACATTACACCATTCCCAAATAACTTCAATATACAGATACTATAATACAAAATAGTATACAACCCCATAATGGTGATACAACCCCCACCCCCACCCAATATTATTTACCAAACCACTCCCCTAAATACTAATACAAAACCCCTATATAATATTAATATATTATATACCCCAACCCCCATATATAAAAAAAAACACCCATAACCCCCTTCCCCCCCAAACACCTCACAGATCCTCACCTTTGATTGTGGGAGGTTCAGCTGCAGTCTCTATATATTCACTCCCTGGTTTGTCCCACGGAGCTGGCTGGGGAGAAATCATATCTTCCCAAGTAGAGTCGGAAAGGGGCGGGGCCTCTGCCGCGAGGGGGCGGGGCCTCTGGAGGGGAATAAGAATGGATGTATTGCTACAGCCTGCAGTAGAGATTGGTTGCTGCTGCAGGGGGAGGGAGTGGCCATGCAAAGAGGGTAGGGGGGAGCAGACATCGTGCACTGCTGCTGCTGCCTGTGTTGCAGCAGACATGTCAGACCGTGACATGTCTGCATGATCAGACAGCAGCTGAAAGGGGTGTGTGCGTGTGGGGGAGGAGGGCAGCGGCCGCAGCTTACAGTGTCCGCTGCTCAGACAATAGGGCAGGAGGCCAATTACATCTGCCTGTGACGGGGGCGTGCTTTCATATGAGCTGAAAGCACGCCCCAGTCTAAAGCGGCACTTCTGCAAGGTGCCGCTTCTGGTAGATTTTTTTACGGGCTTTCCCTGCCCAGCGCTTGGCCCCGCCCCCCTCTTCCTGCTCTCTTACACTGACAGCTGGAGGCACTGACATCGGTGCCTCTGAAAGATATGTAAAACAGGTTTTTTTACACAGAAAAAAAATGATTAAAATAATATCAACACTAAAGCAGAATCAGATACTTATGACACAGAATATGTGTCATAAGTATCTCTTTGTATTATTTCAATCATTAATGACAGGGGAGGCACTGCCTCCCCTGCCTCCCCTGACTGCACGTCCCTGCGTCCAAGATCACCGGAGGTGCGACATGCCCAACCTTTTTTAAAGGGACTTTATTAAAACAACCATGCCTTGTAATTGCCCCTTTAAAAAAAGTATGAGATCACCAGGCATCCCACCCAAAGACTCAGTCGCAGCTGCGCAATAGAGTGGACCCAGATTTGGGTAGCCGCGTCTGGATTTTTGTCTGTTTGGTGGGAGTTCGGTGGGTCACAGGTGTTGCTCACTGAGTGAGGATTAGGCGCATTACGCACTTTCCACCGCGCACGAATAAAGCTGTGGCAATGGCGTCTGCTCTGATAGTTAATAAAGGCCGGTAGCTGTCATCTTTTGAGTTCATTAACATGTCTGATAATGACACTACAGTATGACATTTGATAGGATTACTGGGGCTCATTCACTGGTGGAGGCTACAGCACAGCCATGTGTCTTTGTATGCAGCATCTGTGCTGAAATATGCAAAAGACGAACACGGCATCACTACAGCACAGCCATGTGTCTTTGTATGCAGCATCTGTGCTGAAATATGCAAAAGATGAACACGGCATCACTAGAGCACAGCCATGTGTCTTTGTATGCAGCATCTGTGCTGAAATATGCAAAAGACGAACACGGCATCACTAGAGCACAGCCATGTGTCTTTGTATGTAGCATCTGTGCTGAAATATGCAAAAGACGAACACGGCATCACTACAGCACAGCCATGTGTCTTTGTATGCAGCATCTGTGCTGAAATATGCAAAAGACGAACACGGCATCACTAGAGCACAGCCATGTGTCTTTGTATGCAGCATCTGTGCTGAAATATGCAAAACACGAACACGGCATCACTACAGCACAGCCATGTGTCTTTGCATGCAGCATCTATGCAGAAATATGCAAAAGACTAACACGGCATCACTAGAGCACAACCATGTGTCTTTGTATGCAGCATCTGTGCTGAAATATGCAAAAGATGAACACGGCACCACTACAGCACAGCCATGTGTCTTTGTATGCAGCATCTGTGCTGAAATATGCAAAAGACGAACACGGCATCACTACAACACAGCCATGTGTCTTTGTATGCAGCATCTGTGCTGAAATATGCAAAAGATGAACACGGCATCACTAGAGCACAGCCATGTGTCTTTGTATGTAGCATCTGTGCTGAAATATGCAAAAGAGGAACACAGCATCACTAGAGCACAGTCATGTGTCTTTGTATGCAGCATCTGTGCTGAAATATGCAAAAGACGAACACGGCATCACTACAGCACAGCCATGTGTCTTTGTATGCAGCATCTGTGCTGAAATATGCAAAAGATGAACACGGCATCACTAGAGCACAGCCATGTGTCTTTGTATGTAGCATCTGTGCTGAAATATGCAAAAGAGGAACACAGCATCACTAGAGCACAGTCATGTGTCTTTGTATGCAGCATCTGTGCTGAAATATGCAAAAGACGAACACGGCATCACTACAGCACAGCCATGTGTCTTTGTATGCAGCATCTGTGCTGAAATATGCAAAAGACGAACACGTCATCCTGTGTAAACAGACGCACCCTGACGGCTTCTGTGATCTGCAGTGTGATTATACTGTAAAACATCTGAGTTTCCTTCAGCTTACTCAGGATGTCTGGTAAAATCACCCTTCTGGAGCCAACATCGAATCACCATCGCAACCATCTGTCGTGATGGCTGCAATCATCGTCATCATCTAATCTTACTCAGAATGGGCAACAAAATTCCTCTGCTGGGCCAGGTAGTCTGCATCTGAAGATGTAAACCATGGCCTGGTCATGACTATAAAACAGGGGCTGTTGCCGCTCCCACTGCAACCCCAAACATCAATCATGTTACAGTTTTGGTGCACAGGAGGTGCTGCGCAGTGCGGCCAAAATAGTAGTTGTCTGCAAACCATCTGGTTTGTGTACAACTATGAATCAGACCCTATGGGGCAAAAATAAAGGCCTATGGTTGGGGAAAACTGTCTTTCAGACTTTCCATAGATGTGCAGCTCTGACATTGGCTGAAATGTTCAAGGGCCTATTGGGAGAAGGGGAGGAGCTGTGACCAATACTGCGTGGGAGTGACCAGTACTGCATGGGTGTGACCAGTACTGCACGGGTATGGCCAGTGCTGTGTGGCTGTGGCCAGTGCTGTGTGGGTGTGGCCACTGCTGTGTGGGAGTAACAAATGCTGTGGGTGTGGCCAGTGCGGTATGGGAGTAACAAATGCTGTGGGTGTGGCCAGTGCCATGTACATCCCATGCACTATCTGCCCCAATGTCTCCGTAAATATATAAAAGTAGAAATTGCAGCATTTTGTGAGTAAAATAGTAATCCAGTTTTATTGCTGATTTACGGCTGACCAGCTGAGTGGGTGGTCATCATGTCATTTCGATGGGCCTATTTTGAGTCCCGCGCCTATAGCAGCAGTGCTACAGAAAGTACCGGGAAAATGGCGGTTGCGCCATTTTCCCGGAGATCTGCGCGTGCGTATTAGGGTCTGAGCGCTCTAGTGCTCAGACTCTTTACAGGGGCACTGCTTTCAATGTTTTATATGTAGATATTTGAAAGAAACAAATATCTAATTATAAAACTATGGGGGAAATTTACTAAGCAGTGATAAGAGCGGAGAAGTGAGCCAGTGGAGAAGTTGCCCGTGGCAACCAATCAGCACTGAACTAACATCTATAATTTGCATACTATAAAATGATACAGAGCTGCTGATTGGTTGATGGGGCAACTTCTCCACTGGCTAACTTCTCCGCTCTTATCACTGCTTAGTAAATGTCTCCAGGGCCGGTTCTGGGGCTCTGTGAGCCCCGGCGCCAATAGGGGTCGTGGCTTCGTACAGGGGGCGTGGTCATTTACGCCCCCTGTACAGACTACTGTAGCGCTGAAATGTGCGGTGCGCGATGATGTCATAGCGCACCGCACAGCAAAGGTCCTCTCCACGAAGGGAAACTAGACGCGTACGCGGCTAGTTTCCCTTCACAGCGGCCAGCGGCAGCGGGCAGCGGGGGGCACAGCAGCAGCGGATCTTGCCCTGGTGTGGCGCCCTCCGGATTGCCCGTGGCAAGATCCGCTACTGAATTTCCCCCTATAAGTACTAGCGTTTTCTAAGAGATCAAGCCTTTGGAAGTATTAATATGATCCTTGTCTGTCAAACCTCTATATCCTAATAAGCTATGGATCCTTTTTATAGAACTTATTTCTTTTTGTCTGTAAAATATCATAACATTTCGTTGACTTTCGCACCCTATTTAGTTTATTTAGTAACGCAACGCCTGCCAGAGAGGTCTTGCATAATCCCACCTCTAACGAGTTCATTTCGGCTGCATCCTCGTAACGCTGATGCAAATTTGATGTCTTCCTTCCTTCCTTCCTTCCTTCCTTCCTTCCTTCCTTCCTTCCTTCCGTACATAAGCATAAGCTGGTAACGCCACGAGCGCTTGAAAGGCAGTCTTGCCACTTTCTGACTAATGCGCCCTACTCGCTGGGCGATGTTGCAGGACGATATGAACGTTCTCGGTCATTAATGAACGAGAAATCGTTCATATCGCTCAGTGTGTATGCACCAACGGGGCGCGGCCCTGCGGTCGTTCATCGCTGGTTTTCCATCGCTTTGCAATGAAAGTCAATTTGTATGATATCGAGATCGATCATCGTCCAAATTGCTGCCGCCACCCGGTGTGTAAGACGCGCTAGCGTGAGTACTACATGCGCAAAACCCTAAAAAGCCGTTCCAGACTGCGTACCGCTGTGCAAAGGATTTAACTAATGCAAAGTCAAGGCCAGCTCATAAGGGACACGTACAGTAACGCCACATGGAGATGTACTTCACAGAAAGGGTAGTGGATAAGTGGAATAGCTTCCCATCAGAGGTAGTAGAGGCTAAGTCAGTAGAGCAATTTAAACATGCTTGGGATAGGCATATGAATATCTTTACAAAGAATTAAGGTTCAAAAAGGGTTGAGATTGCCTAAATGATAAACAAAAGGGGCAGACTAGATGGGCCAAGTGGTTCTTATCTGCCGTCACATTCTATGTTTCTATGTACTTATGTCTTCAACAAAAAAGTCTTTATAAATAACGATCCTACACAGTCCCTATAACTGCCTATAAGGCAGCAGGAATATGACCAATGGAATAAAGATATAATCTTCCCTTCTCCAGCTAAAACGTTGGATAATAGTATTTTTGTGCTTTCAGTATAAATAGACCCCTACAGTATATCCCACACCCATAGCAGAATTACACATGGGTATAAAAATGCAAATGAATAATATATATAATTACATACTGAGGGCAAGTTTTCCTACGTGGCTTTTCTGAAAATAATATCCGACTTCGCCGGAAAAGCGATGTCTTTATTTTACGACAGTAATAAAAATAACACCCCCCCCCCCATAAAAAAAAATGGCTATTTCATAAATCTTGGTTTGTGATTTAACCTTAACGTTAATAAATGATACAAAATAAGAACGCCAGGATATATCAGTTACTTTATGTGCCGCTAAAGAAGATCTACAGTGTCTTTCTCCAGGACCAGGCTTTGTCGCTCCCCGGGGAGCAGCAGGAAAACAAGTAACGTTGTATGGCACAATATTGTGGCGCGCTATTTTTAGCCGTTCTTATTTTGGCTCCTGTTCCCCGTGTTTTTATAGCACAGCCATTAGCCGCTACATGGGCCCTATCCTATTTTCGTAGCTGCAGGCAGAAGATTGCCGAGTGGAAATTGCATTGTCCGCGTTATCTGTTGGATCTGACCCCGTGGCACGGCTGTGCGCCCCCCCTTATCATCAGCATTAGGAGCAGTGAGATTATTAGGAGAGCAAGCTGCAGCTGCAGCCTGATGCGACCTCTCTCATTAAATATAGACGCCTTTCTGTGTCTCAGGGCCGTGCTTCTAAGTGGAGTTTTTACATTTACTGAGAAATGAAGGCCGGTCTGGTTGCATGTTTGCCAAACGAAGCGTCTAGGCTCCCCAGGAGAGTTCCAGCTGCCTGTGTAGCCTCAGCGAGCACACCTGACTTGCTTTACTGGGAGAGAGACTGGGAGGGCAATGGTTCCTCCTTCCTGCTGCTTCTTCGCAGAGTGCTGGCGCCGTGTTCGCCGTGCCAACTTTCACGTTTCTACACCAGTGGGTCTCCAAGGTGACTAGTTCAATTCTCAGTCCTGTCAAACAACTTTCATGACCTAGTTTCTCACTCTGCAGCGGGCCTTCACCAACCCCCCCCCCTCCCATGCTTGGATCCATTCTTGCATTTGTCTTACTAAAGATCAGCCTTGGGGCTCCTGCAGTTCTCTGTAAAATTTTGATCAGTTCTAAAAAGAAAATCAGAGGAACAGATGTAATTCTTTAGAGGAAGCTAAAGTCTTATTACACAGAGAAAGCTGAATGTATTTCTCCCGGCTGTATCACGGTTCCAGGTATAATAGTCATGTACAGATGGAGCCCTGCTCTTTACTAGAATTAACTAAGCCAGGGCAGTTGGACTTAGGGGTCATTCCGACCCGTTCGTTCGCTGCAGTTTCTCGCAGCGCAGCAATCGGGTCGGAACTGCACATGCGCCGGCGCATGGCAGTCGTTGTTGCCTAGCAATCACCTCTGAGGCAGAGGCGGTCGCTGGGCAGGAGGGGACTGGATGGCGGCGTTAAGCCGGCGTTTAGGGGGCACGGTCCGGCCAACGCAGGTGTGACCGGACCGTTGAGGGGGCGGGCCGCGGCGGCTGCGTGACTTCACACGCAGCCGCTGCGGGCCGGGGAGCGACGAGTAGCTCCCGGGCCAGCACGCTAAAGCTGCGCTGGTCGGGAGCTACTCTTGAAGTGCAATGGCATCGCCCTGTGCTGGGCGTCCTCCCTCATGTCAGTGTGACTGATCGTAGCTGTGCTAAATTTAGCACAGCTACGATCAACTCGGAATGACCCCCCTAATCCCCTGCTGTAATGACTTAATCCCCTGCTGTATTGTTCCCTGTATTGTATTGCAGCTGAGAACAATAGATGAAGGGTTTATGCTAATAAACCATGGTGCACCTAGGTGCAGCAGAGAAGGCTAGATTAGTGAGGCTCCATCTGTACATTTGCGAAGCATCGCGCAGGAGAAGCCTGGACATACGGCTTTCCTCGTGGTCACATGGCGAGGCCGGACCGGCTCGATCAGAATGCTGGCTGATTTCTAGAACAGCAGTAATCATTTAATCAGTATTAATAAGTGCAATGGGGCCGATTTAGAGTCTGGTGCAAATTTCTCCCAGGTGCAGAATTTCCACCCTGGTACAAGTGCGAATGTTTGCATGCTGGACAGATACCGGCTGCTCTTGCGTTCCGCTCGCTAATACTGGCCAGATCTATTTTTACTCTTAAAAGTCCACGGATGCACTTTATATTTTCTCAGCAAGATGGATTTTTTGGGTGCGAATTTGAATGGAAACAGTTTCCAATCG